>NW_027361830.1:1735000-1857500 GCF_039654945.1 Dendrobates tinctorius
CTGTCCCAGGGGTACTCTTGAAGGTAGAGATGCCCTAGTCTACTCTGCTCATGTTAAACCCTGATCTGTCCCCTCCCCACCCCATAAGGCATGGGATAGATATGTAAGGTAAACAAGACACAAGAGCAAAACAGGGGTAAAAGAAAACCTCTATCATACAAAAGCACTAACAAACAATAGGGAGGAGGATAAGTACAGGGAGGAATAAACTTAAAGAACAGGGACCAGGAGCTAAACACACACATACTACAGCAAACCACAGAACACTACTGCAACAACTCTTCTCTAACCACTTAGCTTTAGCGCACAGTACAGGAAAATTAATCTTTGACCGGCAGGGACAAGAAGGTTTGACCAGTTTTTATAGAAAGAGGTAATGACCAGATCAGAAGCAGCTGAAATGGAGAAGTATGTTTTTGTTTCAGTATACCACCCTACCCGCGCCCTCCGTTCTGCTGATGACCTGAGGTTAGCATCCTCAATAGTCAGAACCTCCCACTCCCGTCTTCAAGACTTGACACATGCCGCGCCAATTCTTTGGAATGCACTTCCCAGGTCAATACGATTAGTCCCCAATCCCCAAAATTTTAAGCGTGCCCTGAAAACGCATTTATTCAGACTGGCCTATCGCCTCAACACATTAACCTAATCTATCCCGGTGTGGCACAGCCAAAAGTTTTACTATAACCAGATTTCCCGCATCATGTTCCCACATGCTTTATGCATCCATTAGCCCTCTGTGTCTGTACTGTTACACACTTAACATTATGGCTGGTCCATACAATCAGGGCAACTGTTACCACCCACCTTTCGTGTCTACCTCTTTCCTCATAGACAGTAAGCTTGCGAGCAGGGCCCTCTTTCCTCTTGGTATTTGTTATAATCTACTGTATGTGTGTCATGATCCCAGTGCAAGTTTTTGAGCTGCACACCGGGGGTTAATGTCTGGAGCTCTGTGCAGGTTTTGACCTGCACACTTGGGGTTAATGACTGTGGCCTCATTCAGTGCGGTGTCTCTGACATTATAACTGGCCTACAATTTTTTTTTCTCTCCTCACTTCTGCAGCATGGACCCAATGTGTGCTTTATCTGAGCAGGTGAAAAGCTTGACTCAGTCACTGCAGAAGCTTAGGTTGGAACACCAAGCTCTGGCCCAGTCCCAAAGGCGGGTTGAGGACTCAGTTCAGGGGGTACTTTCCGCTGGCTTCCAGCAGGTGGGGAATAGAGATGTCATTTTAGTCCCACCTGAATCCCCGGTTAAATTACCAGATATGTTTTCTGGTAACAAGGATGATTTCAGGGCATTTAAGGAGGGCTGTAAGCTTTTTTTTTCTTTGAGACCCTGCTCCTCTGGGGATGAGAAACAGAGGGTGGGGGTGGTGATGTCCCCACAAGCCTGGGCATTCTCGCTTTCCTCTTCTGCCCCTGAGAGAATGTCTGTGGATGCATTTTTTGAAGCCTTAGGGCTTATTTATGATGAGCCTGATAGAGTGCGGTTGGCTGAGGACAAAGTGATGAGTGTCTGTCAGGGGGAGCACTCGGCCGAATGGTTCTGTACTGAATTCAGACGTTGGGCAGCGGAGATTTCCTGGAGTGATGCCGCCCTGCGGGGGCTGTTCCACAGAGGCCTGTGTGAACGTCTGAAGGATGCTTTGGCACTTCATCTTCCGCCTGACTCCTTGGAGGATGCCATGGTCCAAGCGGTTCGCATGGATCACAGGCTGCGGGCTAGAGGCATTATGCAACGGGAAACGCCCTTATTCTTCAGTGGAGATGAGACCCAGACTCTTCCCATGGCTATGGAGGTGAACGCTTTCACCTGTGAGGGAAAGGAAAGAAGACGCCGCCGTGAAAAGCAGTTGTGCTTCTATTGTGGGAAATCTGGACATTGGAAGAAGGACTGCCCCTCCTGTCCGTCATCCTCCAAGATGGCGGGAAACGACTAGGTCTGGGTAGTAATCGAGGAGGCTACCCAGACCTTCAGGTACAATTTTCCTCATGTGCAAAAATGGTGCTGCAGGTGGAACTGGAACTTGGTTATGGTCCTGTTCAGACTACTGCTTTTATTGACTGCGGTTCGGCTGTGAACCTGATTGATACCAAGGTTATGACTCTTTATAAGATAGGGACAGTCAGGCTTCATGATCCTGTTAAACTTGTGGCAATTGACTCATCTCCTCTTACCCAAGACGGTATCTGTTGCAGGTCTGAACTTTTTTCTCTAAAAGTGGGTTCCACTCATGTGGAGAAACTAAGTTGTCTGGTGGTAGATAACTTGCCTGCAGGACTGGTACTGGGGATGCCTTGGCTTCAACGCCATAATCCTACCATTGATTGGGTTACAGGGGAAATCACTCAATGGGGATGCAATAGTAAATGTGGCAACCGGGGACATCTTGTTAATGCTGTTAAATAAGTGTCTGTGTCGTCTGTCGATCTGGAAGGTATTCCGGAGTACCTGAAAGATTTCGAAGACGTTTTTTCCTAAAGTGAGGCTGAGGCGCTGTCACCACATAGACCCTATGATTGTGCCATTGATTTAGTACCCGGAGCCAAGTTACCTAAGGCTCGATTGTTCAATTTGTCTGGGCCTGAGCGCCAAGCCATGAAGGAGTACATAGCTGAGAGTCTCCGCAAAGGGCATATCAGGCCTTCTGTGTCACCTGTGGCAGCAGGGTTCTTCTTTGTGAAGAAAAAAAGATGGTGGTTTGCGGCCGTGCCTCGACTTTCGGGAACTGAACAAGATAACGGTTAGGAACTCTTACCCGCTTCCCCTCATCCCAGACTTATGTAACCAGTTAGCTGGGGCCCAATGGTTCTCCAAGTTGGATCTGCGGAGGGCCTACAATCTGATAAGGGTTCGGGAAGGGGACGAGTGGAAAACGGCATTTCTCACATCAGTAGGACTCTTCGAGAACCTGGTAATGCCATTTGGGTTAACTAATGCACCCGCTATTTTCCAAAATTTCATCAATGTTGTGTTTTCTGATCTGATAGGCCGTTTTGTTATTATTTATTTGGATGATATTTTGGTGTATTCCCCAGACAGTCAATCTCACTTGCAACATCTAAAAACTGTTCTCCAGAGACTCAGGGAGAACCAATTGTTCGCCAAATTGGAAAAATGTTCGTTTTTTGTACAGGAGCTGTCTTTTTTGGGGTTGATTGTGTCCTGTGAGCGGTTTCGTATGGATCCTAAGAAGGTGCTGGCGATCGCTGACTGGGTTCAGCCTCGAGATCTCAAGGGGCTCCAGCGCTTCTTAGGATTTGCGAACTATTACCGGAGATTCATTAAAGGTTTCTCACAAGTGGTTAAACCACTCACGGATCTTACCAAGATGGGAGCTGATGTAAAAAATTGGTCTGTACTCGCTAAGGAATCCTTCTCAGCAATTAAGAAATGTTTTATGTCTGCCCCGGTGTTGGTGCAACCTGACCCGTCCAAACCATTCATTGTGGAGGTGGATGCTTCTGAAGTGGGGGTGGGGGCTGTGCTGTCCCAGGGTCCGGCCACCCTTACCAATCTCAAACCCTGTGCCTTCTTCTCCAAGAAGTTCTCTTCAGCTGAGAAAAACTATGATGTAGGCAAGAGAGAACTTCTTGCGGTCAAGCTGGCATTCGAGGAATGGAGGCACTTTTTGGAAGGGGCGGCTCACCCTATCACGGTTGTCACGGATCACAAAAATTTGGCATACCTTGAATCTGCTAAGAGGCTTACTCCTAGACAGGCCCGTTGGTCACTTTTTTTTTTTCACGATTTCAGTTCTCAATTACTTTTCGACCGGGATCCAAAAATGTTAAAGCGGATGCCCTGTCCAGAAGTTTTGATCCAGTGTCTCCCCCTGAGCCGCCGTCCTCCATTCTTCCCCCAGGGGTGGTAGTGGCGGGGGTCTCAACTGAGTTGGAACAAGAAATCCTAAGGGCTCAGGCCCTAGCTCCGGCAACCAGGCCAAGCGATAAACTGTTTGTTCCAGATTCATTGCGGCCTAGACTTCTGCAGGAGTTTCATGATTCTAGGCTGAGTGCTCATCCAGGTATCACGGCCACTAGAGAGGCAGTAACCAGGGGTTTTTGGTGGCCTTCATTAAGGTCCGATGTCAAGGAATTTGTTTCTGCTTGTGGCATGTGTGCCCGTTCCAAAAGCTCGCATAACCGACCGGCTGGGGAACTCATACCTTTACCAGTTCCTGATAGGCCATGGACTCATCTTTCCATGGATTTTATTACCGGTCTTCCCCCTTCCAGGGGCAATACCGTGATCTGGGTGGTGGTGGACAGGTTTTCTAAACAGGCCCATTTCATTCCCTTGGCAGCATTACCTTCAGCAGAAACATTGTCAAGGTTGATTGTGCAGCATGTGGTCCGATTGCATGGGGTACCCCTGAATGTTGTGTCTGACAGAGGTGTGCAGTTTGTGGCCAAATTTTGGAGGGCGTTCTGTATGAAATTGGGCATCTCACTCTCCTTCTCGTCGGCATATCACCCGGAGAGCAATGGTCAGACGGAACGCACCAATCAATCCCTGGAACAAATTCTCAGGTGTCTGACCTCCGCCAGACAGGAGGATTGGTGTGATGCGTTACCGTTGGCTGAATTCGCTTTTAACAACCGGATGAGTCAGTCCACCAACATGTCCCCATTCCTGATTAACTACGGCTTTAATCCGCATTTTGGGGAGTTTTCTCGGGTGGATTCCGGTTGTCCAGGAGCAGAGGGGTCCGTTCAACGGTTAAAAAACCTCTGGGCTGAAGTCCGGCGTAATATCTCTCGGGCCCAGGGGAGATACAAATATTTTGCGGACAAAAAGAGAGCCTCGGGAGACATGTTTCAGGTGGGAGAGAAGGCTTGGCTCTCCACGCGTAACATCAACTTAAAGGTACCATCAGTTAAGTTGGGACCAAAGTTCATTGGTCGGTACAAGATTATGGAGATAGTCAACCCTGTGGCATATAGGTTGCGTCTCCCCGCCTCCTTAAAAATATCTAATGTGTTCCATAAGTCTCTGTTGAAACCAGCAGGATCTGTCAAAGAGAACTCTGAGACTGTTGTTCCTCCAGTGCTGGTGGAGGGTCAATTGGAGTATGAGGTCGGACATATTGTGGACTCTCGGCGGGTGCGCCGCTCTTTGCAGTACCTGGTCCACTGGAAGGGATATGGACCAGAAGAGCGCTCATGGGTCCCTGCTCGTTCGGTACATGCAGATCGCCTGGTTCAGGCGTTCCATGCCAAGTACCCGGGGAAGCCTGGGGGTCCAGAGGCCCCCCGTTGAGAGGGGGGTACTGTCATGATCCCAGTGCAGGTTTTTGAGCTGCACACCGGGGGTTAATGTCTGGAGCTCTGTGCAGGTTTTGACCTGCACACTTGGGGTTAATGATTGTGGCCTCTTTCTGGTTCTGGGAGAGCTTCATAAACCTCTGGGTAGCTTCAATCCCTGCCAGTTATACTTTTGCCTTTGGCCTAGTGTGCTGACCCCCGTGTGCCTGTTTGTTGCTATAGCTTGTTTATATGGTTCTGACCCGATTCTGTTTCCCGTTGTGAGTTTGCCTGTTGTTTTTGTACTGCGTTATTATCTGTGTATGACTCATTGCCTGGGACCTGACTACTCTCTGCTCGCCCCTCTTGTACCTTGCAGCTATCTGTGTATGACTCATTGCCTGTGACCTGACTACTCTCTGCTCGCCCCTCTGGTACCTTGCAGCTAACTCTGTGTGTGACTCATTGGCTACGTCCTGACTATTCTCCCTGTCTATGCCCCTTGGTAACTTTGTCTCACAGTTGCTCTGCTAGGAATTGTCTTGCAGCTCCTAGCTCTGTGGAGTTTAAGCCACGCCTCTAGCAGTCACGTGCTTCAGGTCCTGCGGCTCTGAAGTACACATCTATTTGGTTGCTGCCCGCTCCACAGGTAGCTTTGAGCACTGTTCGCTTTACTCAGGACACGCGCACTGGCTCAGTGAGCAAGTTCAGTGCGGTGTCTCTGACAATGTGATTATTGTTATGCTGTAATGTCTATTGTCTGTACAAATCCCCTCTGAAATGTAAAGTGCTGCGGAATATGTCGGCGCTATAGAAATAAAATGTATTATTATTATTATTATTATTATTTCTGGCTAGCATAGAAAGAGTCGTTAACTTCTTCAGCACTAGACGTAATTAAATCCATTTAATATGGGACACAAATCACACAATTTCTAATGAATGTAGACCTGTAATTCATTACCCGATATGAACAAATGCCTAACTCCAGGTCTTCCAGGGGGATGTCACACCCTCATGACAGTAGCCCCCATTCTACAAGGTGTCACTTGACCCTCGGGACCGGGTTTATCCAGATGGGCTGCATTGAAGGACCAAATTAGTTTACTGGCATTAACTTCAGATGAGGGTACCCACATCCTCTCTTCACAACCATACCCCTTCCAGTGCACCAAGTATTGTAAAAATAAGCAAACCATACGAGAATCCTCAATTCTTGCCACCTGAAACTTCAAATTACCACCAACAATAATCCGTGGCAGCAGCAAGGATGATGACTTGACAGGCGCTACATATTCTCTGAGCAATGACCTGTGGAAAACATTGTGGATTTTAAGAGTTACAGGAAGCTGAAGACGAAAGGCCACGGGTTAATTATGGCGACCACCTTGCAAGGACCAATTACGTAGGGCCTAATTTCCAGGAAGGAATTTTCAGTTTAATATTTTTGGTAGACAGCCATACTAAATCATTCACACCCAGGTCCGGACCTGGAAACCGTTTCTTTTCAGCGATGTGTTTGTATCTGTCCCTCATGATCTTTAAGTTCTGTACCCTTTGCCATGCAGATGAGAATGATGAAGAGAATCAATCCTCCCCAGGAACCCCTGAAGACCTATCTTTACTGAAGGTACAGAACTGAGAATGAGAGCTATATGCGCCAAAAAATGGTGACCTACCAGTGGACTCACTGCTATGATTGTTTAAGTCAAACTCAGCTAATGGTAGAAAAGATGACCAATCTCCCTGGGTATCTGACACAAAACACCTGAGATATAACAAGAGAACATAGAATGGCAGATTTGCAAAAATTTGCAAAAATTCTCTGCAGCCAAAAATATGGCAGTAATCAGCAAGTGCTGAACAACAAATACAGGGTATTTAGTCGATACTTTTTTTGCAAAAAAAAGTATACCAAGCTGCCTCACCAACGTCAAGGTAACCCGTGTCGAAGCAGTCCCTATCTAATGTATTTAATACCTGAACATCTGAACAGTGTCTTGACATGAACAGGATTCAGACAGGCTGCTCCACAGTGTGGGCTTATGGTCTGAGACAGCTCTTTTGTACACCTCACACAGGAGAGGGGTGGGGTCTCCCAAACCATGCTAAGCAAGGAAAAAATGGATTAAAAACACATGTGAAGTGCACAAATGTGAACACGTCAGTCAGACAGTGTTCACACCACCCATTAACTAAGATATAACAAGAGAACATAGAATGGCAGATTTGCAAAAATTTGCAAAAATTCTCTGCAGCCAAAAATATGGCAGTAATCAGCAAGTGCTGAACAACAAGACACTCAAGACACTGTTCAGATGTTCAGGTATTAAATACATTAGATAGGGACTGCATGTCTCTGAGGAAGAACCTGGTTTAAGGTTCGAAACGCATCAGGCGTGGGGGTCTGTTTTCCCCTTTATGGTTTTATCATGAAATTATGTGAATAAAACTTTTCGTGGATTTTATCAAGTCTCCAGTGCCGGATCTTCCTTCTCTCTTTATGTTCACACTGTGGAGCAGCCTGTCTGAATCCTGTTCATGTCAAGACACTGTTCAGATGTTCAGGTATTAAATAAATTAGATAGGGACTGCTTCGACACGGGTTACCTTGACGTTGGTGAGGCAGCTTGGTATACTTTTTTTGCAAAAAAACGTATCGACTAAATACCCTGTATTTGTTGTTCAGCACTTGCTGATTACTGCCATATTTTTGGCTGCAGAGAATTTTTGCAAATTTTTGCAAATCTGCCATTCTATGTTCTCTTGTTATATCTTAGTTAATGGGTGGTGTGAACACTGTCTGACCGACGTGTTCACATTTGTGCACTTCACATGTGTTTTTAATCCATTTTTTCCTTGCTTAGCATGGTTTGGGAGACCCCACCCCTCTCCTGTGTGAGGTGTACAAAAGAGCTGTCTCAGACCATAAGCCCACACTGTGGAGCAGCCTGTCTGAATCCTGTTCATGTCAAGACACTGTTCAGATGTTCAGGTATTAAATACATTAGATAGGGACTGCTTCGACACGGGTTACCTTGACGTTGGTGAGGCAGCTTGGTATACTTTTTTTTGCAAAAAAACGTATCGACTAAATACCCTGTATTTGTTGTTCAGCACTTGCTGATTGCTGCCATATTTTTGGCTGCAGAGAATTTTTGCAAATTTTTGCAAATCTGCCATTCTATGTTCTCTTGTTATATCTTAGTTAATGGGTGGTGTGAACACTGTCTGACCGACGTGTTCACATTTGTGCACAAAACACCTGAGGTATATCTCCAAACTTTGGTTTAGAAGTTCAGTCTGACCGTTAGTTTGAGGATGGAACATCGAAGAAAAGGATAGACGGATCCTTAGGTGAGAACAAAATGCCCATCATAATTTAAATACAAACTGGTTCCTCGATCTGACACTGCATTGGAGGAAACCCCACAAAGCTTCACGATCTCATTGACAAACACCTGAGCCAAGATCTTATTGTTAGGTAGAGCAGGTAAAGCAATGAATTGCGCCATTTTACTGAACCTATCCACCACAACTAAGATAATAGTCTTACCAGGTGAGGAAGGAAGATCTGTAATAAATCCCAATGCAATTATGGCCACCAAAAATAACAAGAAGGGAGGTCCAAGGTTGCTTTGCTTTGGATCCCACAAAAAAATGCGATTCAGACCAAACTCCCGATTGAACCACTCACTATAATGAGGCAGATGGAGACACTCTGGGCTCCATTTGGAGCCTTTTCCGGTGGTATCCATCTTTTTAGACATGAATAATAATAATAATAATAATTTTTATTTATATAGCGCCAACATATTCCGCAGCACTTTACAATTAAGCGGGGACATGTACAGACAATAAATTCAATACAAGTTAAGACAATTCAAACAATGACATTAGGAGTGAGGTCCCTGCTCGCAAGCTTACAATCTACAAGGAAATGGGGGGACACAGTAGGTGAGAAATGCTTGTTAATTCAGGTCTGGCAATTATAATAGGGATTTTCATATAAAGCTGCATGATCCGGTCATCAGCCCGTGTGTTTAAGTGCAATAGACAAGTATCAAGTGCAGTTATCATGTGCATGAAGGGTGTGGAGACAGATGAATAGTAGGGTGCAGATTCAGAATAATATTTGGAAGGAGGGAACAGGGCAAAGTTAGCTTGCTGAGTAGTTGATGTGATAGGCTTCTTTGAAGAGATGGGTTTTCAAAGCGCGCTTGAATAGGTCAGGGCTAGGTATCAGTCTGATCGTCTGGGGAAGTGCATTCCAGAGAGCTGGAGCAGCACGAGAGAAGTCTTGGAGACGGAGGTGCGAGGTTCGGATTACGGGGGATGTTAGTCTTAGGTCATTTGTAGAACGGAGGGCACGTGTAGGGCGATAGACAGAGATGAGAGAGGAGATATAAGGCGGTGCAGAACAGTGGAGAGCTTTGTGGGTGAGAGAGATGAGTTTATACTGGACCCTGTAGCGAATAGGTAGCCAGTGTAATGACTGGCACAAGATGGAGGCATCGGTGAAGCGGCTGGACAGAAATATGACCCTGGCTGCCGCATTCAAGATGGATTGGAGAGGAGAAAGTTTGGTAAGAGGGAGACCGATCAGAAGAGAGTTGCAGTAGTCCAGACGAGAATGAATAAGAGCGACAGTAAGAGTCTTAGCAGTTTCAAAGGTGAGAAAAGGTCGGATTCTGGAGATGTTTTTAAGATGCAGGTGACAAGAGCGACTGAGTGATCGGATGTACGGAGTAAAGGAAAGTTCAGTGTCGAATATGACCCCAAGACAGCGGGCATGCTGCTTGGGAGTTATGGTTGAACCCTCCAGGGTTATTTCGATGTTAGGTAGAGTGAGGTTAGTAGAGGGGAGAAACACAAGAAGTTCAGTTTTAGAGAGATTTAGTTTCAGATAGAGGGAGGACATGATGCTAGAGACAGCAGACAGACAATCCTTGGTATTTTGAATTAGGGTAGGGGTGATGTCAGGGGAAGAAGTGTATAATTGGGTGTCATCAGCATAGAGATGATACTGGAACCCAAATCTGCTGATTGTTTGTCCAATAGGGGCAGTGTATAAAGAGAAGAGGAGGGGGCCTAGGACTGAGCCCTGCGGGACCCCGATAGTAAGGGGACGAGAAGAGGAAGAGGAGCCGGAAAAAGATACAGTGAAGGAGCGGTCAGAGAGGTAGGAGGAGAACCAGGAGAGGGCTGTGTCCTTGAGGCCTATAGAGCGGAGCATAGTGAGGAGGAGCTGGTGATCCACAGTGTCAAATGCGGCAGAGAGATCCAGGAGAATCAGCAGGGAGCAATGACCTTTCGATTTAGCTGTTATTAAATCATTAGAGACTTTAGTGAGGGCAGTTTCAGTAGAGTGTAAAGAGCGGAAACCAGATTGTAAGGGGTCGAGAAGAGAGTTATCCGAGAGATAGCGGATTAGACGGGAGTGGACCAGGCGTTCCAGGAGTTTAGAGATGAAGGGAAGGTTAGAGACAGGTCTGTAGTTAGCAGTGCAGTTCTGGTCCAGGGATGGCTTTTTAAGTAAAGGGGTTATGATGGCATGTTTAAATGAGGAGGGAAATATACCTGAAGAAAGAGAGAGGTTAAATATTTTAGTCAGGTGAGTGGTGACCACTGGTGAGAGAGACTGCAGGAGCTGTGAAGGAATAGGGTCACTGTTGCAGGTTGTAGGCCGAGCAGAAGCGAGGAGCTTGGAAACTTCTTCTTCTGAAACAGGCTCAAAGATGTCTAGTGAGCTTGAGGTGCGGCAGGGAAGGGGATCCAGGCACTGAGGAGATAGGGCTGAGATATCCTGATGGATGTGGTTGATTTTTTCTAGGAAATAAGGAAATATATGAATATACAGTTGTGCTCAAAAGTTTACATCCTCCAGCAGAATTTTTGCTTTTTTTGGCCTTTTTCAGAGAATATGAATGATAACTCCAAAACGTTTTCTCCACTCATGGTTAGTGGTTGAGTGAAGCCATTTATTTTCAAACTACTGTGTTTTCTCTTTTTAAATCTTAGTAACAACCCAAAACATCCAAATGACCCTGCTCAAAAGTTCACATACCCTGGTGATTTTGGCCTGATAACATGCACAGAAGTTGACACAAATGGGTTTGAATGGCTAATAAAGGTGATATCCTCACCTGTAACCTCTTTTCTTGTAATCAGTGTGTGTGCATAAAAACTGAGTGAGTTTCTGGGTTCCAGACAGAGTCTTGCATTTTTCATACAGCCACTGATGTTTCTCGATTGTGAGTCATGAGGAAAGCAAAAGAATTGTCAATGGATCAACGGGAAAAGGTAATTGAACTGTATAAAACAGGAAAGGGATACAAAAAAGATATCCAAGGAATTGATAATGCCAGTCAGCAGTGTTCAAAGTATGATTAACAAATGAAAAATCAGGGGCTCTGTAAAAACAAAACCATGGTCAGGTAGACAAACAAAAATGTCATCCACAACTGCCAGGAAAATTGTTCGGGATGCAAAGAAAAACCCCAAAATATCATCATCTGAAATACAAGACTCTCTGAAAACTAGCGATGTGGCTGTTTCAAGATGCACAATAAGGAGAATAAGGAGGCACTTGAAGAAAAATGGTCTGCATGGTCAAGTCGACAGAAGAAAGCCATTATTGTGCAAATGCCATAAAGTATGCATCCTACAATATGCAAAACAGCACAGAGACAAGCCTCAAAACATCTGGAACAAGGTAATTTGGAGTGATGAGACCAAAATTGAACTTTTTGGCCACAACCATAAACATTGCATTTGGAGAGAGGTCAACAAGGCCTATGATGAACGGCACACCATTCCTACTGTAAAGCAACAGAGGTGGATTGCTGATGTTTTGGGGATGTTTGAGCTACAAAGGCACAGGAAACTTGGTCAAAGTTCATGGAAAGATGAATGCAGCACGTTATCAGCAAATACTGGAGGAAAATTTGCACTCATCATCCCTGAAGCTGCACATAGGAAGTACTTGGACATAGCAACATGACAACGATCCAAAACACAAGGCCAAGTCAACTTGTCATTGGCTACAGCAGAACATGGTGAAGGTTCTGGAGGGGTCATCTCAGTCTCCTGACTTCAATATCATTGAGCCACTCTTGGGAGATCTCAAGCGCGCAGTTCATGCTAGACAGCCCAGAAATTTACAGGAACTGGATGCTTTTTGCCAAGAAGAGTGGGCAGCATTACCATCTGAGAAAATAAAGAACCTCATACACAACTACCACAAAAGACTTCAAGCTGTCATTGATATTAGAGGGGGGTAATGCACGGTATTAAGAAATGGGGTATGTGAACTTTTGATCAGGGTCATTTGGATTTTTTGGGTTGTCATTATTTTTTAAAAAGAGAAAAAACAGTAGTTTGACAATAATTGGCTTCACCCAAACACTAATCATGAGTGGAGAAAAAGTTTTGGTTTTATTGTTCATATTTTCTGAAAAAAGGCCAAGAAAGCAAAAATTCTGCTGGGTTATGTAAACTTTTGAGTACAACTGTAAATTGTAGTCGACCACACTTGTGCACTAAAAATAAGCTTAATATAATGATACACCACCAGAACATAGACCAGATGGAGTCCAAAGTGACACCAACTGTGATTTGTGGGATTTACATGGAGGTCTCAATGTAGTCTTAGCAGAGAGCGCAGGATAAGTGTGAATCATGCCTTATTCCGATTTTTGGGAGAATGAGTAAATAGACAGTAATACAAAAAATATTTTTTATTTTTATACAGTTCACCATACGGTATAAGTGATTAAATGGACTTATTCTTCGAATCAGTGCAACTACAGTGACAACAGATTGTGGAGACATGAGGGTCAATGGTTGATCTTGTCAGCTGGCCTGGCTGTTTTTAGAAAGGGCCACTGAAGGCAGCTTTCCTTCCCCATGGGCATAGTACTATTAAACAACACAGGGAGAATTTAGCACAGTGTGGCAATATGTTATTGAACCACCATCAGTCAATAACATATAGTACTGTCTCAGAAAGTACATATGATGGGGCAAATGACAGTCACACCCCTCCGCTGACTCACCAGAATTAGAACATCTGCGACTTCGGGTCTTCCAGGGCCAACCACTCTAACCAGTAGACCCCCATTTTTGTGAGGCAATGATAAAGAGTGGGAAGCAGAAAGCTTAGGAAGTTGACAGAGTCCATTGAGCTGTATCGCTAGGTGACCTGATTGTCCCAACCTTGGTTCTCCAATCGTCCACATGGGTTCAGTGATGGGCAGTGGATCAAATTTATGTTCCTCCTGTTAAAGCCATGATGCCTTGGCTGCTGTCCTCTAGAGTCTCTGGAAACAGAGGCAGGTCCAGCTTTTTTAGTTCACAGGTCTAATTCAGGCATTTTTTCACAGAGTTTGGTGGAAAGTGGAAGGAGGTCATTTCTCATTGTTCAACTGTTCAATTAACCTGCATATTATGTCCTGTAATGTTTGCAGAACAACAAGCTGCATGGACTGATACAGTGGGTAATCAACATATTAACAAACATCGATTGTTCCGTTAACCTGAGCCTTTGTCCCTCAAGGATAGCAGAATAATAGGCTGTAGGGCTGATACAATAGGTAATCAGCAGCCATTCAACAAAGCAACATCAATTCAACCTACAATAAGAGTCAACTTTCAGTCTCATATGAACAATAGTTCTTGTCCCTGGGCCTACTGAATAATATGTCTGGCATAATTAAGAATAAACATGGTGTTGTAACACAGATTTATATAGTTTTTTTGTATTGCTGCTAACACACTAATAATTTTTTTTATAAAAAAAAAATGTTTTTTCATATTCTTAGAGCAGTAACTTTTTTTGTTTCTTGTTGAACAAAGCTGTGTGAGGGCTTATTGTTTGTGGGATGAGTAGAAGATTTTTTGGTACCATTTTGGAGCACATATAATTTTTTGATCACTTTTTGTTCAGAGTTTGCAGACACTGAATAAAAATCAGCAATTCAGGCTACTTTCAAACTTGCTTTGTTTTGCAGTGCATTTTTCCCACAAAAAAACGCATACAAACGCATACAAATGCTGCGTTTTTTTCAAGCATTTTTATGAGCATGCATGAAAAAAACGCAGCGTTTGTATGCGTTTTTAGTACGTTTTTACCGCGTTTGCATTTTTTTCCAACATTAGTTGGCCCCTCACACTAACCCAAACCATGACTTTACTGACCCTAACCCTAACCCTAAGCCTTAACCAAACCATACCCTAACCCTGACCCTAACCCTTAACCAAACCATACTAACCCTAACCCTTAACCCTAACCCTTAACCAAACCATACTAACCCTAACCCAAACCCTAACCCTAACTCTAACCCAAACCCCTAAATTCCATTGTCTAACTAATGGTCAACAAAAAAACGTATGCGCAAAAAAACGCACACATGAGCATGCCAATGCACACATATGCGCACCAATAGACTTATAATGGGTGTCTTGCTGTAAAAAAACGCATTGCGCGCGCATGCGTTTTTTTGAGGCAAGTCGGATGCCCAAAAAATGCAACAGGATGCATTTTGTGCGCCCGAGCGCACACCACAAAACGCATGCGCGTAAAAATGCATACAAACGCATGTGTATGCGCACATAAGCGCATCCCATGCAAAATATAGGAAAAAAACGCATGCGTTTTTTAGCGCTAAAATACAGCGCAAAAAAACGCAAGTGTGAAACCAGCCTTAGTTATTGTTTTTATATTTCTTTTTTTCTGTGGTTCGCTGTGCAGTAAAAGTGATAAAGACTATTTATTCTTTGGGTCTGTACGATTATAGCGATTCCACATTAATTTACTTTTTTTATGCTTTGCAACTTTTACACACTAATAACAATATTTTACAAAAACTAATTTGTTTAACCTCTTTCTGACATTGGACGTAATATTCCGTCCCTGTGCCCTGAGCCTATTTGACCAGGGACAAATTATTACATCATCGTGATTGCTCTCGCACACGGGGTGTCAGATGAATTGACAGCTGACACCAGGCACTAAGTGCCAGGAGCGGTCGCAGACCACTCCTGACACTTTAACCCCTGAAATGCTGTGATTGAACATGATCGCAGCATTCTGGGTGCCAGCAGAGAGCTGACAGCCCTTCTGCCTTTGAATTGGAGACCCCGCGGCTTGATGCGGGGTCCTGATTTTTCCCATGATGACATTTGGGCCACCAGATCTAGCAAACTTGCTGATCATGCCCAGTGCATGATGAGCAAGTTTGTCTGTCAGTGCAGACGTGAGTTTCTGCAGCATGGCGATGCAATGCTGCTTCATCTCCATGCTGTAGAAGCGATCAGCCTGCAAAAAATGATAGTACCATATTGGGACAAAGTAAAAAAATTAGAAATTCTAAAAAAAAAGTTTTTAAATAATTGTAACAATATTTAAAACAAAAAATCAATAATAATAATACAAAAATCAAAAGATATTGTATCTCTAAATATTTGAATGAAAAAAAACAAAAAACAATAAAAGTACACAAAATTGGTATCACCGTGTCCGCTATGACCCGACCTATAAAACTGTCCCACAAGTAAACCCCTTTAGTGACCACCCTAAAATAAAAATAAAAACAAGGCAAAAAACAATGCTTTATCATCATACTGCCGAACAAAAAGTGGAATAAAATGCGATCAAAAAGACGGATATAAATAAACATGGTACCATTGATAGTGTCCTTTTGTCCCACAGAAAACAAGCCATCATACAGCTCCATCAGCACAAAAATTAAAAAAAAATAGCTCTCACAATAAAGTGATGCAAAAATAATTATTCACATGCTGTTGATTTTTTCATTCTGCTTCCCAAAGATCGCAGTAAGGCTCGGCGCACATGTATTCTATGGACTGCGTTGAGCTCTTACACCAGGGTTTCCATGTAAGTCTCTGAAATATGCGAATCAGTCAGAACCTCTGGTGGAAGATTCCCTATAGTGAGGCAGATGGAGGCACTGTGGACACCGTCTGACCTGTAATCTGGTGGTGTCCTTCTTTTTAGGATTACACAAAAGTGCCGTGTGCCACAGTTTTGCGCACTTTTGAAAAGAAGGACACCGCTGAACAGAGGACATACGGAGTCCAGAGTAACTCTGTTGCCTCATTACAGTAAATTGGTCCCTCAGGGGTTTCATCTGTCACGTCAGTCAGAGATTTAGATGGAAATCCCAAAGGAAGTGGTCAATGTAGAGCGCCGGATAAATGTGATCCCAAACATTATGTAAAATGTTCCCAATAAAAGCTTCAACTCAATCCACAAAAAAAGCAAGCCCTGGCTCAGGTACGTCACCTGTTAACGGAAATATAGGTGGCTTCCACGTTACTGGTAGCACAAAGGCTCTGGAAAAGCAAAATGGCTCCTCACCCCCCAAAAGAAATTCATAAAATTCTCTGCTCCCAAAACCAAATAACCCCTCCCTTCTGAGCCCTAGTGTACCTAAACCACAAAATGTGTCCATGTTTTGGCATTTCTGAAATGATGAAAGCCAGCCTAACTTACGGGTGCATGCCTCCAGAAGCATGGGCTGGGCATAATGTACTGGTGACTGCAACGTACTGGTCAATACAGTGTACTGGTCACTACAATGGCAGTTTGCAATTTTCACTTGGCAACATTCATTGCTGCTTATTTCTGGAAAGTACCCATCACTACACCTTTAGATAATTTCCCCAAAGTGTATAGTTTCCCAAATGGGTCACTTGAGTGGGAATTCTGCTCTTCTAGAAGTTAGGGGCTCTGTATATGGAGTCTGCAAACTGTTCTACAGAAATCTGCGCTCCAGTAGAAATTGTGGGACAAATTTTGGTGTCATTTTTACCCACTTTTTGTGTGAAAATGTAAAATATGGGGCTAAATCAAAATTTTGGTGGTAAAAATTTAGTTATTGTCTTCACTGCCCAATGGTATAAAATTCTGTGACACACCCATGGTGTCAATATGATTACTGCACCCATAGATGAATTAATTGAGAGGTGTAGTTTGTAAAATGGGGTCATTTATGGGGGATTCTGCTGTTCTGGCACCTCATGGGGTCTCCCAGTGGGTCATGCCACCTGCAAACCATAAATCAAAATCTGTCGCTCCTTGCCTTCTGAGCTTGGCATGGTGCCTGATTACCGGTACATTAGATACGGTATTAGTGAACTCAGGAAATAATAGACCTCAGTTTGTTGTAAAATTTTTTTCCTATTTTTGTGTGTTTTTTCTTTGTATTTTTGCATTCTGTGCAAGTCGGGGTGTGGCCTCACCCTCTTGAGCTGTAAATCACGTTTAAAAGCTTCCCTAGGCTGGTGTCCTTAGGTCGGGACCTGGTCCTTTTGTCTGCCCTCATTCACACACTGAGGTCAACTTTGACACATGGTAAGGTTTTAATATTAGACAGTGTAGGACCATCTCAATCAGAGTCACATTGTCAACGGTGAGATTGCTTTCATGCTTTTTTTGACCAAAAATCGAGCTTAGTTATAGTTGGTATACATGCAGCATATAAACACATGTTCACTTTGGCCATAAAACATTGAAAAAACATACAATAAGCAAAATAAACAAAAACCCTGCTATAACTAAATAAGTAAAAACCAAAAATGTGCTTAAATAACACAGGGTTCTTTGTAATACAATTTTTGATCAAAATAAGCATGAAAGCCATCTCACCGTCGCCAAGGTGACCCTGATCGAGACAGTCCTACACTGTCTAATATTAAAACCTTACCATGTGTCAAAGTTTATAAAAATAAAATTTAGCTTTTACATCATACTGACACACAAAAATGTAATACAAAGTGATTAAAAACCATATGTAAAAAAAGGTGCCAATGAAAATGCCAAACCGTCCCACAAAAAAACAAGCTCTAATATAGCTTATTTGAGAATTTTTTTAAAAAAGTTACAGCTCTTAGAATATGGTAATGCTTAACTGCTTTACCCCTGAGGGTAAATTTATAAATTTTATTTTTATTTCATTTTCATAGTGTTCACCGTATGGAATAAGTAGTGTGCCAGTTTTAGAGATCAGATCATTCTGGATGCAGCAATTATGTCTAGTGTTTTTGTTTACTTTTGTTTTAATTCAAAGGCTGTGTTTTTAGTGGTAAAACATCTTTTCGTGATTCATGAATATTATTTACTTTGATCACTGGTCTCATGCATTGCAGTACTGATCGCTGGTCTCATGCATTGCAGTACTCGTGTACTGCATTACCTGAGACCTGTCAGTATCTCACTGACAGAGCCTGTAAGATCCTGCTTGTAGCTCTCCTTCCCTTCTGAGCATTGCACTATGCCTCAAAAGTAGTTTTTAACCACTTGCAGGATATTGGCGCACTCAAGAGAAATTGCGTAATAAATTGTACTGTTCGTTTTCTCCTATTCTTTTGAAAGCTACAAACTTGAGTTCAAAGCAGCATTTTTATTGGAAACAATTGTATTATTTTATTTACTCAGCCCAAAGTCTGTGAATCAGCACATGAAATTGCACAATAAATTGTATGCTCCATTTTTTCTTGAAATCATTGTGAAAATAAAAAAATTGGGGGCTACAATTTTTTTTGTGGGAAAAACGTGCTTTTTTAATTTTCAAGGCTCAACGTCATAAAATTCTATGAAGCACCTGGCAGTGCAAGGTGGTCACCACACTTCTAGATAAATTCCTTGAGGGATCTAGTTTCCAAAATTGTGTCACTTATGGGGGGTTTCCACTGTTTAGTCACTAGTGTTGAGCATTCCGATACCGCAAGTATCGGGTATCGGCCGATACTTGCTGTATCGGAATTCCGATACCGACTTCCGATATTTTTTCAATATCGGAATTCGGCATCGGAATCGGAAGTTCAGTTGATTGACGGCCTGACGTCATCATGATGCGCGGTGTGTGCGCATCATGATGCGCCGTCATTTTGGGCCTTCCGGGGGTCTCTGCCGGCCTGCCGGGGGGCTGTGCCGGCCTGCTGGGGGGCTGTGTGGACTGCCCGGGGTCTCTGCCGGCCTGCCGGGGGGCTGTGCTGGCCTGCCGGTGGTCTGTGCACCCTGTGGGGGTCTGTACCGGCCTGCCGGGGGGCTGTGCCGGCCTGCCGGGGGGCTGTGCTGATGTCCGGGGGTCTGTGCAAGCATCGTCCGATGGGACTACAAGTCCCATCGGGCGATGCCTGCTACCATGACAGTGATTGACACATTAGCCAATGATGGGACAGTAGTAGTCCCATCATCCGGCTAATGTGTTAAATGTTAAAAAAAAAAAAAAAAAAAAAAAAATACTACATACATACTACATGCATGCTACATACATACTACATGCTACATACATACTACATATATACTACATACATACTACATACATGCTACATACATACTACATGCATGCTACATACATACTACATGCTACATACATACTACATGCATGCTACATACATACTACATATATACTACATACATACTACATACATGCTACATACATAGTGCATGCTACATACATACTACATACATACTACATACATACTACATGCATGCTACATACATACTACATATATACTACATGCATGCTACATACATACTACATGCTACATACATACTACATATATACTACATACATACTACATACATGCTACATACATACTGCATGCTACATACATACTACATGCATGCTACATACATACTACATGCATGCTACATACATACTACATGCATGCTACATGCATGCTACATACATGCTACATGCATGCTACATACATACTACATGCTACATACATACCACATACATACTACATACATACTACATACTACATATATACTACATGCATGCTACATACATACTACATGCTACATACATACCACATACATACTACATACATACTACATACTACATATATACTACATGCATGCTACATACATACTACATGCTACATACATACCACATACATACTACATACATACTACATGCTACATACATACTACATATATACTACATGCATGCTACATACATACTACATGCTACATACATACCACATACATACTACATACATGCTACATATATACTACATGCATGCTACATACATACTACATATATACTACATGCATGCTACATACATACTACATACATACTACATGCTACATACATACCACATATATACTACATACATACAATACATTCATACAATACATACATAGACATACAGTACATATAACATAGAGTAACATACTTACCAATACTTGTCACATTGTTCCCCGAAGCCATTGTCTTTCCAGAATAAATATTAACATAACAAACCACAAAAATACTCACCCACGATCCGAAGCAGTCCACGAGTGTGTCCCACGACGATCTTGGGTAGAGAACTGCAGCATCAGATGATGCTGCCGTTCTCTACGGGCTGCAGGAATCCAATGACGGAAGGTAGGTATCCTTCCGCACTGTATTCCTCCGCCACTTAAAAAAAAAAAGTCCCTAGTCTCACTTTATGCCATTGCTGCGTGGGAATTTCCCACACAGCAATGGCATAAAGTGAGACTAGGGACTTTTTTTTTTTTTAAGTGGCGGAGGAATACAGTGCGGAAGGATACCTACCTTCCGTCATTGGATTCCTGCAGCCCGTAGAGAACGGCAGCATCATCTGATGCTGCCGTTCTCTACCCAAGATCGTCGTGGGACACACTCGGGGACTGCTTCGGATCGTGGGTGAGTATTTTTGTGGTTTGTTATGTTAATATTTATTCCGGAAAGACAATGGCTTCGGGGAACAATGTGACAAGTATTGGTAAGTATGTTACTCTATGTTATATGTACTGTATGTCTATGTATGTATTGTATGAATGTATTGTATGTATGTAGTATATATGTGGTATGTATGTAGCATGTAGTATGTATGTAGTATGTATGTAGCATGCATGTAGCATGCAGTATGTATGTAGCATGCATGTAGTATATATGTAGTATGTATGTAGCATGTAGTATGTATGTAGCATGCATGTAGTATATATGTAGTATGTATGTAGCATGTAGTATGTATGTAGCATGCATGTAGTATATATGTAGTATGTATGTAGCATGTAGTATGTATGTAGCATGCATGTAGTATGTATGTAGCATGCATGTAGTATGTATATGGTATGTATGTAGCATGTAGTATGTATGTAGCATGCATGTAGTATATATGTGTTATGTATGTGGTATGTATGTAGCATGCATGTAGCATGCATGTAGTATGTATGTAGTATGTATGTAGTATATATGTAGTATGTATGTAGCATGTAGTATGTATGTAGTATGTATGTAGCATGCATGTAGCATGCAGTATGTATGTAGCATGCATGTAGTATATATGTAGTATGTATGTAGCATGTAGTATGTAGCATGCATGTAGTATATATGTAGTATGTAGCATGTAGTATGTATGTAGCATGCATGTAGTATATATGTGTTATGTATGTAGCATGTAGCATGCATGTAGCATGCATGTAGTATGTATGTAGTATATATGTGGTATGTATGTAGCATGCAGTATGTATGTAGCATGCATGTAGTATATATGTAGTATGTATGTTGCATGTAGTATGAATGTAGCATGTATGTAGTATGTAGTATGAATGTAGCATGTATGTAGTATGCATGTTGTATGTATGTAGCATGTAATTTTTTTTTTTTTTTTTTTTTTTTACATTTAACACATTAGCCGGATGATGGGACTACTACTGTCCCATCATTGGCTAATGTGTCAATCACTGTCATGGTAGCAGGCATCGCCCGATGGGACTTGTAGTCCCATCGGACGATGCCTGCACAGACCCCCGGAGCCTGCACAGACCACCGGCAGGCCGGCACAGCCCCCCGGCAGGCCGGCACAGCCCCCCGGAGCCTGCACAGCCCCCCGGCAGGCCGGCACAGCCCCCCGGCAGGCCGGCACAGCCCCCCGGCAGGCCGGCACAGCCCCCCGGAGCCTGCACAGACCACCGGCAGGCCGGCACAGACCACCGGAGCCTGCACAGACCCCCTGGCAGGCCGGCACAGCCCCCCGAAAGGCCCGTACAGACCCCAGAGAGGCTGTACAAGGGCAGGAAAGGGTTTTTCTTATTCCGATACCGGAAGTCCCATAGACTTGAATGGGACTTCCGGTATCGGAATCGGTGATACCGATACTTTTTTTAAAGATCGGCCGATACCATCCGATACGATACTTTGAAGTATCGGACGGTATCGCTCAACTCTATTAGTCACATCAAAGGCTCTCCAAATGCAACAAGGTGTCCACTATTAATTCCAGCCATTCCATAAGTCAAATGTGGTCCTTTTCTTCTAAGCCCTGCTGTGCACCCAAAGAGCAGTTTTTCACCACTTATGGGGTATTGGCGTATGCAAAAGAAATTGCACAACAAATTGCATGGTCCATTTTTTCTTGCTACCTTTGTGAAAATGAAACATTTTGGGCTAAAATAATATTTTTGTGGGGAAAACGTGTTTTTGAATTTTGCCGACTAAATTTAATAAAGTTCTGTGAAGCTCCAGGGGAGTGGCCAGCATTAAATTACTAATAACCCCCTGAGATGAAGCTAACATGAAACGCGCGTCGAGGACTAGCGCTATCTTACAAGGTCGTATGTTCTTTGTACTTTGACACATGTGGTTACTTGTCTGTATGGGTAGTGGGGGTGGCATTTCTAATAGGTCTTAGGACCTGTATACATAGGCACTGATGCACTTTATGTCTAACTAGCTGAAGAGCCTGGCGCTGCCGGGCATAGTAACTAACTGTGGATAGTTATAACAAATTATAATTATCCTCCATCCCATAGTCCCATGCCCATATACCCATCATACATATTCTCCATCCCATAGTCCCATGCCCATATACCCATCATACATATTCACCATCCCATAGTCGAGTGCCCATATACCCATCACACATCCTTCATCTCATAGTCCCATGCCCATATACCCATCATACATATCCTCCAACCCATAGTCCCGTGCCCATATACCCATCATACATATCCACGATTCCATAGGCCCGTGCCCATATACCCATCATACATATCCTCCATCCCATAGTCGAGTGCCCATATACCCATCACACATCTTCTATCCCATAGTCCCATGCCCATATACCCGTCATACATATCCACCATCCCATAGTCCAGTGCCCATATACCCATCACACATCCTCCATCCCATAGTCAACCATTATGACATCATAATGAGCGGCGGGGCTTGCAACCTATGATGACATCAGCGTCGCCATGGCAACCATTGTGACATCATAATGAGGGGCGGGGCTTGATACACACACTTTTTCCCCATTATGTAGATAGGGGCAAAATTGGTGAATTGGAACGCGTGAGGTTAAAATTTTGCCTCACAACATAGCCTAGGACACTCTCGGGGTCCAGACATGTGACTGTGCCAACTTTTGTGGCTGTAGCTGCAACGGTGCGGATGCCAATCCCGGACATACACACATACATACATACATACATACATACATACAGTGGGGGAAAAAAAGTATTTAGTCAGTCAGCAATAGTGCAAGTTCCACCACTTAAAAAGATGAGAGGCATCTGTAATTTACATCATAGGTAGACCTCAACTATGGGAGACAAACTGAGAAAAAAAAATCCAGAAAATCACATTGTCTGTTTTTTTTTCATTTTATTTGCATATTATGGTGGAAAATAAGTATTTGGTCAGAAACAAAATTTCATCTCAATACTTTGTGATATATCCTTTGTTGGCAATGACAGAGGTCAAACGTTTTCTGTAAGTCTTCACAAGGTTGCCACATACTGTTGTTGGTATGTTGGCCCATTCCTCCATGCAGATCTCCTCTAGAGCAGTGATGTTTTTGGCTTTTCGCTTGGCAACATGGACTTTCAACTCCCTCCAAAGGTTTTCTATAGGGTTGAGATCTGGAGACTGGCTAGGCCACTCCAGGACCTTGAAATGCTTCTTACGAAGCCACTCCTTCGTTGCCCTGGCGGTGTGCTTTGGATCATTGTCATGTTGAAAGACCCAGCCACGTTTCATCTTCAATGCCCTTGCTGATGGAAGGAGGTTTGCACTCAAAATCTCACGATACATGGCCCCATTCATTCTTTCATGTACCCGGATCAGTCGTCCTGGCCCCTTTGCAGAGAAACAGCCCCAAAGCATGATGTTTCCACCACCATGCTTTACAGTAGGTATGGTGTTTGATGGATGCAACTCAGTATTCTTTTTCCTCCAAACACGACAAGTTGTGTTTCTACCAAACAGTTCCAGTTTGGTTTCATCAGACCTTAGGACATTCTCCCAAAACTCCTCTGGATCATCCAAATGCTCTCTAGCAAACTTCAGACGGGCCCGGACATGTACAGGCTTAAGCAGTGGGACACGTCTGGCACTGCAGGATCTGAGTCCATGGTGGCGTAGTGTGTTACTTATGGTAGGCCTTGTTACATTGGTCCCAGCTCTCTGCAGTTCATTCACTAGGTCCCCCCGCGTGGTTCTGGGATTTTTGCTCACCGTTCTTGTGATCATTCTGACCCCACGGGGTGGGATTTTGCGTGGAGCACCAGATTGAGGGAGATTATCAGTGGTCTTGTATGTCTTCCATTTTCTAATTATTGCTCCCACAGTTGATTTCTTCACTCCAAGCTGGTTGGCTATTGCAGATTCAGTCTTCCCAGCCTGGTGCAGGGCTACAATTTTGTTTCTGGTGTCCTT
This sequence comes from Dendrobates tinctorius, assembly GCF_039654945.1. Lineage (NCBI taxonomy): Eukaryota > Metazoa > Chordata > Amphibia > Anura > Dendrobatidae > Dendrobates > Dendrobates tinctorius. Next base: position 1,759,957 of record NW_027361830.1, read on the forward strand.
TGACAGCTCTTTGGTCTTCACCATAGTGGAGTTTGGAGTCAGATTGTTTGAGGGTGTGCACAGGTGTCTTTTTATACTGATAACAAGTTTAAACAGGTGCCATTACTACAGGTAATGAGTGGAGGAAAGAGGAGACTCTTAAAGAAGAAGTTACAGGTCTGTGAGAGCCAGAAATCTTGATTGCTTGTTTCTGACCAAATACTTATTTTCCACCATAATATGCAAATAAAATGAAAAAAAAACAGACTATGTGATTTTCTGGATTTTTTTTTTCTCCGTTTGTCTCCTATAGTTGAGGTCTACCTATGATGTAAATTACAGACGCCTCTCATCTTTTTAAGTGGTGGAACTTGCACTATTGCTGACTGACTAAATACTTTTTTTCCCCACTGTACATACACACACTTGAGCTTTATATATTAGATTTAATGCTGGCCACTCCATGTTATGATTAATTACCATAATGCTGGCACCAGTTTAATGAGAAGCAGGGGCATTATTTCTTTTAGGTCTTTGGACCATCCTATATATGCACTTTTGCAATTTATATGGACACCTCATGCTCTAATTCATTATATATATATATATATATATACATACATACATCTTGTCTATCAGTATTTGGGCTCAAACTTGTTAACCTTATTAAGCCTTATAGACTTTATTTGTACAGGATATAATACTGTTTCTTGACTACAGCAGTATATTACTTTTTGGAGTCACATCTTTGGTGGTATCTTCTATAATCTAGGAGTGCCACCCTATCTGTGCTATAGCATAATTTATTCACTTTTTGAATATCATCTGTAGGTAGACATATGAACCTTGTAATAGCATATTGAATATGTATCACATTTTATCAATTTTTTTATGTTTATGGTGTTGTATATGAATAAAGGCTATTTAATTTTATGGCTATGTGCATCCTGAACCTTATTGGATATTACAGCTGTAGAAATAGCAGAGCTGAGGGAGGCTTAATTCCCCTTGGCCCTTAGAAGGAGTAGGCTGCATAAAGGCAACATGTAAACTGGAGTTTTAGAGAAGTACGATTCCGACCAGGAAGGAACATGGGGTAACTATTGTAGTGGAGGATAAAGAAAGAAAAAGTAGAAACTGTTAGGCATCGGATTTCTGTCGCTGCACAGCGAGAATCCCAAGCCTTGCTTCCAGCGGTCTCCCATTCCTCTCCAGCTACAGAGGAGGTTGCTCAGCAAACTCATTGGTCCAGGCGCTTTGCCCAGACCAGCTACATGGGTTTGCTTGCTGCTGCTACCTCTGGCACATCTATGGCAGTACATGCTGCTCAGCAGCAAGATTCTCCAGGGACTAAGTCCCCATGTCAGGCCACTGAGCATGCCCGTGGAGTGATCTCCCATTGGAGATCGAAGGTCATGTGCTCAGGTCCTGCTCGTGTTCGGATTGGCCCATCCGAGAAGCCAGGAAGGTCCCGGATGCTAGCGGCTATAAAAGGTTCGCATGGCCGCTTGGCCATGCGCTAGGATAAGACTGTATTTACAGACTATGTGGAGTGATGTATGCACGTATGAATGTCTCTCGTGAATGACTCATTAAGAAACCCCTACCCTTGGTACGCATGTGTTGTGCAGCCTAGCCTGCTAGCGCCCAGGCTTAGGTGTAGGTAGGACAGAGGTTGAGTCAGGCATCAGCCCTCACCAGGGACTCGGCACGCCTCAGTGCACGTGCTCCACTTCATAGCCAGCGTCTATAGCGGCGCTCGCGGCAGTGACGCCGCGCGCTCAGTGGGCCTAGAAGGACTCTAACCCCGTGTCCTTGGGCTAGAGTTCTGTGGCTGTACCCTGTGCGCTCTTTTGGCCGGGCTCTGTGAGCTAAACAGGCTCCGGCATCTACGTTCGGCGGTTGTGCGACTCTGTGCATTAACAGAGTTCGCACCTGTTCACATTGCGTGACGTAACCCACGTGTGCCTGTTTTTATGCCGCTCTATTCTTCTGCCATTACCTAGCAGCAGTGTACCACCTCTGCATGGTGGACCCCGGGCTGCGAACGCACCTACTATTATTTTATAATTTGGTGCGTTCCGCCAGCCTTAACAGAAACAGAGCTAGAGAAGAACTCTCTTACTCATGTGAAATAACAATACCATTGAAAATGTGTGTGTGTTACCTACAAGGAAAGAGCCTCTCTGTTCCACAGAAACAGTGTATTTAAAGTATTGTGCCTGCTATCAATTGATGAAATCCTGTTTGAAGTCTTACAGTAAAGAAGTTTATTTTCTGGTCTCACTGATTAGTTGCATTCTTTTAAAGTCCATGTGGCATCAAACCACTCGTGGCCTGAAAAGGGGTAAGCAACAAACACACTCAGGAGTACCGAAAAAGATGTTTTGAGACCGCAAAACAAACCTCACCGCAATGGTCCCTTTCAGGTGTACAACTCCATTCATCACAGGACCATGTTGAGCTTTGTTCTTATGTTCTAGAACCCTGTTCTTGGGATCAATGATGGTCCATGCTAAGGGCATAACTATAATGGATGCAAGGGTTGCAGACTCATGTGAGAAAGTATATGAGAAGGAAATAAGAGCAGTAGTTGTGTTAGGCACTGGGATTCTCCCTCTGCACAGGAGGAATCCCAAGGCATGTCTTCTCCTGCGGTCTCCCATTCAGTCTTGGCTGCAGCAGATCCTGCTCAGCAAAAAGGTTGGTCTCAGCGCGTTGCTCAGACCCATGCTGTGCGATTGATTGCTGCTGCTGCCTCTCCAGGTTCAGCTAAAGCAATCAACAGCAAACAGCAGCGAGCAGTCGTTCCTGAGACTAAGTCCAGGTTTCACTCTACTGAGCATGCTCATAAGGTGGCAACCTCTCATTGGTGGTCGGCAGTCAGCTGCTCAGGTCCTCAAGTGAGCCTGGATTGGTCCACTAGTAAGATCTTGGCAGACTGGTATCTATTAAGGATCTCACAGCTGCACGACCGTGCGCTAGTATAGGCCATGTGGTGTGTGTCGTATGCATGTATGCTTGTCTCTAGTGACTGACTCCCTATGCTCCCCTACCCTTGGTATGCACGTGTTTCTCAGCCCTGCCAGCTAGTGCCTAGGCTGATAGTGCAGGTAGGAGGCAGAGTCAGTGCCAGCATCAGCGCCAAGTAGTGGCATTGCTTGTGTGATGCCGTGCATATTGAGGGTCCGGTCAGACTCGAGTCCCCGCGTTCTAGGGGCTGAGCCTAGAAACCTCACTCACGCCATATCAGCTGAGCCCTGTGACATTTAACAGGGAACAGCATTCTGATACGTTGTGGCTGGAGCATTGTGCAGCAACAGAGTTCACTGCTGGTCACACCGGGTGACATTTAACCCTCGTATTTTCGGTGTTGAACCACCATCTTGTTCCGCCAATACTTAGCAGCAGGTTCCATCTCTGCACGGTGGACCCCGGGTTGCGAATGCACCTTATTAATATATTTAATTTGGCGCGTTCCGCCAACCCTAACAAGTTGTACTACTATATGAGCTGTGGAAGACAGCAGGAACCTGGATTCACATATACCTCGCATCCAGCCTATATTACTGTAAGAGACACTCCCGCAAGAGAAAAATCTGCAAACTGGATCTGACTACAAATGCATATCAGGGATTGAATGATGGAATGAAAATTGCAGACTGAAATATAGTGCAATCTAATTAGCTAAAGGTAACTACTAAAATTTGTAAAAATATTTTTTTTTATGTCAAAGGTGTACTTGGCCTTTAGTGCTGTGATCACATTTGCGTTATAGAGGCTCCTCGGCAAATTATGTCTAATTTTACAGAAGGAATATCTTTTTGTTGCAGCAATATTTTTCCCATGATGGACACCATGGCGGAATGCTATTCTATTCTAATAGAATACCCAGTACTGAGTGTTTTTCTTTTTCATCTAAATTGTCTAAATAACTCACTATGATGGGGAAGGAATAAAGCTGCATCTTCCTAAAGATTTCTTCTCATGATCTGGTGATGATTTCCCTAGTCTTTAGTTAACTTCAAGTCTGAAACAACTCTACAATATTTGTAAAATAGCTTATTGTGCCCTCCTCACTACAGCTGCAAATTTGTGACCATTTGTAAACTTATTGATCTGACCATTAATATCACTATATTTCCTATAATGCTCTTAGTTTGGGTCAGAAGATCAGGACTGAGTTTGCCGGACTAATATGGACATCAAAAATGCAGATGTTATGCTCAAAATTTTTTATATGTTGTTTTTCCTTTTTTTTTCAGAATATGCATTGATTTTTATGATACAAGGATGCCTTGTCATGATTTTTTTTTATAAGGAAAAGAGAATATAATCTATAATATAATCGATAAAACGTAAACTGAAAAATGTTCATTATCATCACTGTTATTTTTCTTGGCCATGTAGCCTCTGGCTATGTACATTCATATTACGAAGAATGGAGAGTGCCTGGAAAAGTATGCGCAAGATACCCTTGTTCACAGAAAAAATGTCAGACTATCATAAGGATACAGACACGTTAGGAAATGAACAGCTCTGTAGACATAACACAAACGAACAAAAGTCCTGCTCTAGGTAATGGTCAATTAAAGAAATAAATCATAGCAGGCGCTCAGGGATAATATTAAATAGCAACTTCAGTAAATTGTAAAAACGAGTAATGCAGCCAAATTATCTCTACCCCACGAAGACTTCCACTAGAAAAATTAAAAATATATATTCTTTATTATGTTCACATTATTGTAAATATTCTCTGATAATCTACATCTACAGTGGTTTCCCCAGGGAAAATGGATCCTAAAAGTTGGATTGTACAATGGCATCAAATTAACTTAACAAGGTTTTTATACTGGACTTTATGGTTAAAATTATATTTCCATGAATTTAGGGTGTCAATCACGTCATGAACAGTTGGCATGAGGCCAGCTAACTGGAATATCAGTTTAAACAATTTTTTTTAACTCGCCAAAAAATAAATTTATGGGAAAACCTTTATACTTGTTGCAATATTTATTCATATTTGTATTTATCTCTGTATATATGGTGTTTGCATTTTGCTTTATAGGAGGGACTTATTATAGAAGACTGTCAGTCATTACATGTCTCACACTGGTAACTCCCCTTTCATTTAAAATAAGCTCTGGGAGGCAGATTCTCATGCAGATCTATGTCCGGCCCACAGATCTTAATAGGCAATTTACATATTAAGAAAACATTTTTCTGGAATAAGACCTCATTGCAGGCATCAAGGCATCATTTACAGTATGTAGCTTCCTATGACCTACATTTAGACGGCTTAGGAAGGTTTATCGTACTTACAGTTTCCCTTATACATTACCAAGTTAGCATTCTTTTGCTCAGCTTACTTTTCCTTTTGCTTTGGTACTATGTGATGCACAGATCAGTTTATGTACAGCGCCCAACAGAGCATAAGCAAGACAGTCAGTTTTTCCTTTACTATTTAAGGCGTATTATAATGTACTGACCTCGACATGTAGCAGCCACCACCAAAGATTTCTCTGGTGGGTTGGTGGGGTTGACTTGTTGAGTGTGAACAATATGTCCATGCCCCTTGAGCAAACTACACACAAAAAACAGTGTAGGGGTCAGTGGCCGATGCACTGCTGGACTATAAAATAGGTATTTGTCACTTCTAGATCTATTATGACTCTGTGTCATGTATGGAATTAATGTTGGCACTATACCATATGCACTGATAGTAATTTTTCTTTGATGTCCAATATAGTATGTAGCTGCAACTTGCGATGTTATATATCTAATGTAAACATGTAAAAGTGCTTCTCACTAAATTAAAATATCATCAAAAAGTTAATTTATTTCAGTTCTTCAATATGAAAAGTGAAACTCATACAGTTGTAATGAAAAGTTTACCTAACCCGGCAGAATTTTTGCTTTCTTGGCCTTTTTTCAGAGAATATGAATGATAATACCAAAACTTTTTCTCCACTCATGGTTAGTGGTTGGGTGTCAAACTACTGTGCTTTCTCTTTTTAAATCATAATGACAACTCAAAACATCCAAATGACCCTGATCAAAAGTTCACATACCCCATTTCTTAATACAGTGTATTGCCCCCTCTAACATCAATGACAGCTTGAAGTATTTTGTGGTAGCTGTGGATGAGTTTCTTTATTATTTCAGATGGTAATGCTGCCCACTCTTCTTGCCAAAAAGAATCCAGTTCCTGTAAATTCCTGGGCTGTCTAGCATGAACTGCACGCTTGACGTCTCCCCAGAGTGGCTCAATGATATTGAGGTCAGGAGACTGAGATGGCCACTCCAGAACCTTCAGTTTGTTCTGCTGTAGCCAATGACAGGTCATCTTAGTCTTGTGTTTTGGATCGTTGTCATGTTGGAACGTCCAAGTACGTCCCATGCGCAGCTTTCGGGCTGATGATTGCAAATCCAGTATTTGCTGATAACGTGCTGCATTCATCTTTCCTTCAACTTTGACCAAGTTTCCTGTGTCTTTGTAGCTCACACATCCCCAATACATAAGCGATCCACCTCCGTGCTTTACAGTAGGAATGGTGTTCCTTTCATCATAGGCCTTGTTGACCTCTCTCCAAATGTAACATTTATGGTTGTGGCCGAAAAGTTAAATTTTGGTCTCATCACTCTAAATTACCTTGTTCCAGAAGTTTTGAGGCTTGTCTCTATGCTGTTTTGCATGATTTTAGGCAAGATACTTTGTGGCATTCGCACAGTAATGGCTTTCTTTTCTCCTGGTGACTCGACCATGCAGCCCATTTTTTCCTCAAGTGCCTCCTTATTTGTGCATCTTGAAACAGCCACACCTCTAGTTTTCAGAGAGTCCAGTATTTCAGCTGATGTTATTTGTGGGTTTTTCTTTGCATCCCGAACAATTTTGCTGGCAGTTTTTGATGACTTCTGTTGGTCTACCTGACCGTGGTTTTGTTTTTACACAGCTCCTAATTTTCCATTTGTTAATCACAGTTTGAATGCTGCTGACTGCTATTATCAATTCCTTGGATATCTTTTTGTATCCTGTTTTATACAGTTCAACTACCTTTTCCTGTAGATTCGTTGACAAATCTTTTTCTTTACCCATGACTCATATTCCAGAAATGTCAGTGGCTGGATGAAAGATGTAAGAGTCTGTCTGGATCCCAGAAACTCACTCAGCTTTTATGCACAAACACTGATTACAACCAATCCTGGTCACAGGTGAGGATGTTACCTTTAGTAGCCATTCAAACCCATTTGTGTCAACGTCTGTACATGTCATCAGGCCAAAATCACCAGGGTATGTAAACTTTTGATCAGGGTCATTTGGATGTTTTGGGTTGTCATTATGATTTAAAAAGATAAATTACAGTAATTTGACAATAAATGGCATCACCCAACCTCTAAACATGAGTGGAAAAAACGTTTTGGTGTTATCATTCATATTATCTGAAAAAAAGGCCAAGAAAGCAAAAATTCTGCCTGGGTATGTAAACTTTTGAGCACAACTGTATATTATATAGAGTAATTACAAACAGAGTGATCTATTTCAAGTGTTTATTTCTGTTAATGTTGATGACTAGAGTTGAGCGACTTTGGTCAGATCGGGTTTCATGAAACAAAATTTGTTTCAGATGAAACTGGTCCGACTAGGGCAAAAAAAGTCAGAGTTTCATCCGAAACCCGACCCCAATGCAAGTCAATGGGGAATAAAAGTTGGCATTGAGTGGATGAATGTCATCCGCTCAATGCCGACTTTTATTTCCCATTGACTTGCATTGGGGTCGGGTTTCGGACGAAACTCCGACTTTTTTTTGCCCTAGTCGGACCAGTTTCATCTGAAACAAATTTTGTTTCATGAAACCGGATCCAACCAAAGTCGCTCAACTCTATTGATGACTATGGCTAACAGCCAATGAAAACACAAAAGTCATTATCTCAGTAAATTAGAATACTTTATAAGACCAGCTTGAAAAATGATTTTACAATCTGAAATGTTGGCCTACTGAAATGTATGTTCAGTAAATGCACTCAATGTTTGGTCAGGGCTCCTTTTGCATCCATTACTGCATCAATGCAGTCTCCTTGGTCCAGGTAAGACGCTATTGGCATTGTCTTTTGGTCATGAGTGGCTTGACACAAGGAATGCGACACTTGTAGCCCATGTCTTGGATACGTCTGTGTGTGGTGGCTCTTGAAGCAATGACTCAAGCAGCAGTCCACTCCTTGTGAATCTCCCCCAAATTTTTGAGTGGCCTTTTCTTAACGATCCTTTCAAGGATGCGGTTATCTCGGTTGCTTGTGCACCTTTTTCTACCACACTTTTTCCTTCCCCTCAACTTTCTATTACTATGCTTGGATACAGCACTCTGTGATCAGCCAGCTTCTTTAGCAATGACCCTTTGTGGCTTACCCTCTGAGACATAGGTAAATTATACCTACTTGAAATCATTTTTCTATCTGATGGAATTCTCTATCAGATGCTGTGGCCCAAAATACTTGCTCCCGAACTCAGCCCCCCACCCTTGGGATTCCCCAGGAACAATGTTTTTCTTATATTAACTCTAGCAAGAAGTCTTTTGAAGCCTCTCTTCAGGGGGCCCAAAAGGCATAGACAATGTGTCCCCAGCAATTAGCACAGGGGTGTGAACTCTTGTACAGCTACAAGCCAACTGGCTTCCTTTATTTGACTCAGGCTGCCATCGTATATAGAAAAAATTCAGCCAACAGCACTTCAATTTTTGGAAGCACATTCAAGGTCCAATGGCCCAATTGGAGAGCAAACCATCAAAATAAGAAAAGTACAGCATTCCATCCAGATGATTGAAAATTTCACGAAGACTTTATTCTGCCATGATGCATTGTTTCGACCCTTTCAGGTCTTTGTCCAAAGACCTGTTAGGGTTGAAATGTTGCATCATGGCAGAATAAAGTTTTCATGAAATTTTCAATCACCTGGATGGAATGCTGTCAGGCTGGCATCGTGGCACAACAGATCCCAAGCTAACCAGTGCAAGGCTCTGAGATCTAGAAAATGACCTAAAATAACAAAATGCAATATCTCTGAGCCTAGCAGAGCACATTATTGGAATCTGCATTTCTTCCCCCAAGAGCCCATAACATCCAGCCACCTCCAGAACCCTGCATTATGGAGTTATAATGCATAGCTACCAGGAATTAAATACAGTAGCCGTATTTGGTCTCCATGCATAGATAAAATCCAGCAGAAGCCAGTGGCGCCGGTGCCGGCTTATTTAGAGCTTCGGGCTGAAAGATATGGACCTTCACGGTTCTGGCCTTGAAAACCATACTCTCCGATATGTGAGGAGGGAGGCGGGCCAGTCCAGGGGTGGGCACCGAGTGTGAGAGGGAGCAGCCTAGGAAATAAGAGGCAGCTCCTCATTTTGAGCTCATTTTTTTTCTGTTGACAGGTGGACCATTACCTGACGTGGCCAGACTGAATCGCGTAACTAAGATTTGGACCTGTGATCCATCACCGCCTCCCTGTGGTCACATGCTACATAACACAGTAATTGTAATCTATCTGTACCCTACCCTTGTACTACACTCTTGACTGTATACTTGTATATTGTTCTTTATATTTCTAGAGCACCTTTCGGCTATTGAATATAAAATTAATCTTGGGCTGCTCTTTTATCTCAATACACGAATCCCCACGTCCGCACACTTAGTTGGTTATATTATACGCTACCCCCAGGGTTGGTTTCTGTCCTGATATAAGCCTGTTCTCAGACGGGGCTTGTATATCGAATAAGGAACTGGTGGCAGCATACCGTACTGTGTTAGTGAGGAACTCTGATAGTGATGGGCGGGAGGTTTATACATATATCCCCAGCCTAGACTGTTGATAAATATTCCCCCTCACTGGGAGCGCCTCAATAACTCATACCTATAGGGGAAGCCTTTCCCGCCTCTATTTGCCCTCGGTGCAGTTCCCTGACTGACCTGGGGCAAGTAGTGGCGCCAGAGAGACGGTTCCTGCTAGGTCCTTCTCTCCCCTCCCCAGAGGTGAGTGAAGTTGACACACCCCATCCCCTATAATATTCGTTACACCCTCCTTGTGGAGTGTGTCAATAACTGCCTTCTAGACATTTGTCAAGTCAGCAGTCTTCCCCTTGTTTGTGAAGCCTACTGAAACAGACTGAGACCTTTTTAAATGCTTAGGAAGCCTTTTCAGGTGTTTTTTTTGTTAATTATTCTAATTTACTGAGATACCGTATATACTCAAATATAAGCCGAGATTTTCAGCCCAAAAAATTGGGCTGAAAGTCCCCCTCTCGTCTTATATTCGAGTCATATACAAAGGGGGTCGGAGGGGGAGGGGGGGCGGGGGTGTCAGGTCATACTTACCCATCCTGACTCTGTGTCTTGAGCCCCCAGCTTCTCCCCGTGCTCTCCCTTCCTGCCTTCAGCGGTAACGTGGTGCCGCTCATTAAAACTCATGAATATGTGCATATTCATGAGTTTTAATGAGCGGTACCACATGACCACTAAAGGCAGGAAGAGAGAGCACGGAGAAGCTGGGGGCTCAAGACACAGCGTCAGGACGGGTAAGTATAGCGATACTCACCTGTCCTACGTCCATGGCTGCTTGCTGCTGTCTGTCATCGGTCAGTGACTTCAGACAGCAGAGGGCGCGGTGACGTGGTTAGTGCGTGCCGTGCCCCCTGCAGTCTGAACGTCACTGACTGATGACGCGGCAGATAGCGGTGAGCAGCCATGGACACAGGACACGTGAGTATCTCAGGTGCCAGCAGTGACACCGGCACCTGACACCCAGCGACGGAGAGGTGAGTATGTCATTTTTTTTATTTTTACATGCAGCAGCAGCGTGGGGGCAGCATATGGGGGAATAGTCTATGGAGCTTCTTATGGGGGCAGCATATGGGGGAATAATCTGGAGCTTCTTCTGGGGTCAGCATATGAGGGAGCAATCTATGGATATTCTTATTGGGCCAGCATAGGGGGGAACAATCTATGGAGCTTCTTATGGGGGCAGCATATGGGGGAATAATCTATGGAGCTTCTTCTGGGGACACTATATGGGGGAATAATCGATGGAGCATTTCCCACCCTAGGCTTATACTCGAGTCAATAAGTTTTCCCAGTTTTTTGTGGCAAAATTAGGGGGGTCGGCTTATACTCGGGTCGGCTTATACTCGAGTATATACTGTAATGACTTTTGAATTTTCATTGGCTGTAAGCCATAATCATCAACATTAACAAAAATACTCAATATAATATATGAGTTTCACTTTTTGTATTGAAGAACTGAAACATATTAACTCTTTGGTGATATTCTAATTTAGTGAGAAGCACTTGTATATGAATACATACTCTTTTTTTGATTGAATGACTAATGTTCCATTAAATTCATGTGACATGACTGCAATTTAATATACGTGAATACATATCTAAAGGGCTGTCACATTGTAGAAGGATCAACTTTATTCTCATTTGCACAAGGAAAGACTAGAAGCAATGGGATGAAACTGAATGGGAAGAGACACAGATTAGATATTAGAAAAAACTTTTTGACAGTTAGAGTGATCAATGAGTGGAACAGGCTGCCACGAGAAGTGGTGAGTTCTCCTTCAACGGAAGTCTTCAAACAGAGGCTGGACAGACATCTGACTGGGATGATTTAGCGAATCCTGCTTTGAGCAGGGGGTTGGACCAGATGGCCCAGGAGGTCCCTTCCAACTCTACGATTCTATGATTCTATGATATGGTGTATTCATGATATTTTATATATGGCACCTTCAACTTAATATTTGGTTGCACACCCTTTGGAATAACTGTAATCAATCGCTTTCTATAACCATCAACAAGTTTCTTACACCTCTCAACTGGAGTTTTGAACCAGGTCTCTCATATTTAATGGATGCCTTCTCCCAACAGCAATTTTAAGATCTCTCCACAGGTGTTCAATGGGTTTTAGATCCGGACTCATTGCTGGCCACTTCAGAATTCTTTAGCGTTTTGTTTCCATCCATTTTTGTTTTTTTAAGTATTTTTTGGGTAATGCTGCAAGACCCATGACACTGGGCACTACATTGCGGCTAAAAATCCCTTGGTAATCTTCAGATTTCATGATGCCTTGCACATAGTCAAGGTACTCAGGGCCAGAGGCAGCAGAAAAACCCCAAAACATCTGTGAACCTCCACAATATTTCACTGTAGATACTGTGTTCTTTTTTCTTTGCAGGCCTCATTCCATTTTCAGTAAACATTAGAATGATGTGCTTTAGCAAAAAGCTCTTTCTTGGTCCCATCTGTCCACAAGACGCTTTCTCAGAAGGATTTTGGCTTACTCATATACATTTTGGCAAACTGCAGCCTAACTTTTTATGTTTCTGTGTCAGCTGTGGGGTCCTCCTGAGTCCCTTTCGGCCATGACTATATATGAACATGACACCAATTTTCTAAGTAAATTTATTTCTAAAAGTGTTAGTGACATGAAATTCTCACCAGATGTCGATAACAACCCATCCAATCCACACAGGCAAATAAATCAAACTATAGATGTCCATAAATTGTTTTGTGTAATAATGAGAAATGACACAGGGAAAAACTATTGAACACATTGAGAAAGAGAAAGTCATAACATCAGCTGAAATCTATCAGTAATTAGAAAGCAATCCTACCACTTAGTGAAAAATAATATCAGCAGGTTCAACTAAAGGCCTATAAAAAGGTGTCTCATTGCCAAGGTGGTACACAAGAAACATCATGTCACCTTAAACCGTTCATGACCAGGTGCTCCCCGCAAGATTTCAGACAGAGGAGTGAAAACAATTATCAGAAGAGGTGACCAATAGCCAAGGGCCTCCTGAAGACCTGGAATCAGCAGGTGCAATTGTTTCAAAGAAAATTATACGTAATGCACTCAACCTGCATGGCTTATATGCACGTTCACCATACAAGAATCATTTGCTAAACAAAAGCATGTTCAAGCTTGTTTAAAGTTTGGCCAACATTTAGACAAACCTGTGAAATACTGGGAGAATATAGTCTGGTCAGAAGAGACCATAATTGAGCTCTTTGGATGCCATAATACACACCATATTTGGAGGCCAAAAGGCTCTGCATATCACCCCAAAAGCATGATACCAATAGTGAAGCTTAGAGATGGGAACATCATGGTGTGGGGCTATTTTCAGCATATGGCACTGGAAAACTTCATACACTTGAAGAAAGGATGAATGGACAAATGTTCCTAGACATTCTTGATAAAAATCGTCTGTCACCTACCAGGATAATGAAGATGAAATGAGAGTGGACATTTAAGCAAGACAATGATCCAAGAACACACAGCCAACTAAACTCTCAATTAGTTTTAGAAAAAGATAATAAAGTTGCTAGAATGGCCCAGCCAATCACCGGACCTGAATCCAATAGAAAATTTATGGAAGGAGCAGAAACTTAGGTTTCACAGAAGGATTCCTCAGAACCTTCAGGATTGAAAGTGTTAGTGTGGAAAAAGGGACCAAAATCACTCCTGAGCAATGCATGTGACTAGTTTCTCCATACAGAAGGTGTCTTGAAGCTGTCATTACAAAAAAAGGCTTTTGTACAAAGTATTAAATACATTTATTTCTCATTATCACATATAACTTAGAATCATAGAGTTGGAAGGGACCTCCTGGGCCATCTGGTCCAACCCCCCTGCTCAAAGCAGGTTTCGCTAAATCATCCCAGACAGATGTCTGTCCAGCCTCTGTTTGAAGTCTTCTATTGAAGGAGAACTCACCATCTCTCCTGGCAGCCTGTTCCACTCATTGATCACTCTAACTGTCAAAAAGTTTTTTCTAATATCTAATCTGTCTCCTCCCATTCAGTTTCATCCCATTGCTTCTAGTCTTTCCTTGTGCAAATGAGAATAAAGATGATCCTTTACAATGTGACAGCCCTTGAGATATTTGTACAGAGTTATTAAGTCTCCTCTCAGTCTTCTCTTTTGCAGGCTAAACATTCCCAAATTCTGCAACCTTTCCTCATAAGACATGGTTTGCACACCGGTCACCATTCTGGTCGCTCTTTTCTGAACTTGCTCCAGTTTGTTGATGTCTTTTTTAAAATGTGGCTCCCAAAACTGGACACAGTATTCCAGATGAGGTCTGGCCAAGGATGAGTAGAGGGCAATAATGACTTCACGTGATCTAGACTGTATGCTTCTGTTAATACATCCTAGAATTGCATTTGCCTTTTTTGCTGCTGTATCATATTGCTGACTCATATTCAGTCTGTGATCTATTAGCATACCCAAGTCTTTTTCACATGTGCTGTTGCTTAGCCCTATTCCTCTCATTCTGTATATGCTGTTTTATTTTATTGCCCAGATGTAGTACTTTGCATTTTTCCCTGTTAAAAACCATTCTGTTAGTTGCTGCCCACTGCTCCAGTTTATTTATATCTTTTTGAATCCTCTCTCTCTTCTCTAGTATTAGCTATCCCTCCTAGCTTTGTGTCATCAGCTAATTTAATCAGTTTACCCTAAATTCCTTCATCTAAATCGTTGATAAAGATGTTGAACAATACAGGGCCCAGGACAGAGCCCTGTGGTACCCCACTTGAGACATTCTTCCAACTGGATGTGCAGCCATTTACAACCACTCTGGGTCCGATCACTAAGCCAGTTATGAATCCACCTAACAGTTGCCTTGTCCATTCCATACTTAACCATTTTTTTCAAAAAGGATTGCATGAGATAGTTTGTCAAATGCTTTGCTGAAGTCAAGAAATACTATATTTACAGCATTTCCCTGATCCACCCAATCAGTGATTCTGTCACAGAAGGAAAATAAGTTAGTCTGACATGACTTCTTAGTTACAAACCCATGCTGACTCTGTTTAATCACTTCATTCTTATCCAGGTACTTACATCCATGTTGTTTAATAATTTGTTCAAAGATCTTTCCTGGTATAGAAGTCAGACTCACCGGCCTATAGTTGCCTGGGTCCACCTTCTTCCCCTTTTTGAAGATAGGAACAACATTTGCTCTTCTCCAGTCTTCTGGGACTTCTCCTGTTTTCCAAGAATTTTCATAGATTATGGAGAGGGGTTCGAAAATTTCTTCTGCTATCTCCTTCAGTACTCTGGGGTGTAATTCATCTGGACCTGGAGACTTGAATTCATTTAGGTTAGCTAAGTGTTTCCTCACTACATTTCTGTTTATAGATATCCTGGATTCTTCTATTCCCTTAATAGGACAGTGAAGAACAGTTGATGATACATTTCCTTTCTGAGAGAAAACAGATGCAAAATAGGAATTTAAAAGTTTGGCCTTCTCAACATCCTGTCTTACCATTTCATCATTTTCATCCTGTAAAAATCTTATAGCATCTTTGACTTTTCTTTTACTTTTGACATATCCCCAAAATCCTTTATTATTGCTTTTGATGTCTCTTGCAAGCCTCAATTCATTGTCAGCTTTAGTAATCTGATTTGTGCCCTTCAAGTTCTGCAGACAGCATTATATTCTTCTTTAAATATGATTCCCTCTTTCCATTTTATAAACATTTCTTTCTTCCTTTTTAGCATGTGCTTAAGTTCTGTGTTCATCCATTCTGGTTTCCTTAATTGCTTCATATACTTCCCTCTTTTCAGAATTGTTAACAATTGTGCTTTGAGAATTTCATTTTTCAAGGATTCCCATCCCTCCTGGACATTTTTGTCCTTAATGATATCCAGCCATTGGATCCCTCCAATTCTCTTTCTGAATCCCTTAAAATCTGCCTTTCTGAAATCTAACCTTGACGTCTGAGTCTTCACAGGTCTTCCTCCTCTGGTTATCCAAAATTCTAAAATAGCATGGTCGCTACCTCCTAGGGTCCCAGCCACTTTTACCTCCTCAACCATTTCCTCCCTGTTTATAAGGATTAGATCCAAGGTAGCAGTTCCCCTTGTTTTCTCCCCTACCTTTTGGAAGATAAAGTTGTCAGCAAGAGAGGATAAGAATTTCCTTGACCTGTTAGTTTTGCCTAAGAGAGATTCCCAACAAATGTCTGGATAGTTGAAATCTCCCATGACAACTATGTCTATTCTTTGGAGAACTTGGCCATTTGATGCGTAAAGAGTTCGTCCATATCTTCAGCTTGCACAGGCGGCCTGTAGTAAATGCCTACAATGGTGTCCTTTTAATTGTTCTGTCCTTGTATTCTTACCCAAACAGTTTCCACAGAACTCCCAGTCTCTGAAGCTTCAATCTCTGTGCAGATATACACATTTCTAACATAGAATGCGACACATCCTCCTCGTTTATCAAGTCTGTTTCTAGCAAATAAGTTGTATCCTTCTAGTCTTGTATTCCAATCATGAGTATTGTCCCACCAAGTTTCAGTGATTCCAATGACATCATATTTCTTTTCCTGCGTTAGTAGTTCCAATTCTCCTTGTTTGTTGCCCATGCTTTGTGCATTAGTATAGAAACATTTTAGTTTGTGATTGGTTTCTCTTTCTCCAATATTTTTATTATTTAGATTTTTTTATGGTTTGATTTCCTTGCTTGTGTGGATTGGATAGGTTGTTACTGACAGAGTGAGAAATTCATGTCAATATCACCTTTAGAAATATATTTACTTAGGAAGTTGGTGATGTGTTGAATACTTATTTTACCCACTGTATATGTATTTATAAAATTTATAGATAAATTATCATTGCAAAATCTGTACATACTATGGTACTACTAAAAGATCTTGATCATCAAGGTTTTCTAAGTCAAGTGCACAGCACAGATGAAAATAAAAAAATACCAAGAGATAATTATGGTATTAAAAGAGCCCCTAAAGTCTTTACGCCAACAGATCCCATGAAATAATGATAATTTGAACTTTTTGGAATGTGTACAAACAATATTCAAAGTGATGAAAGACGCCACAGTATCTAAGAAAATATTCTTGTCGTTACAAGCTGAAATGTATTAGCACAATATGTACAACACTAAAACAATACTGATAACATCATGTGTCCACCTTGTGGCACATTCCCATGCTTTTTCAGGATAAGGCACAGCAATATCACACAGCTTTTTTTTGCTTCCGGAAAAGGTTCAGTCAAGTATTCCACATCAAAAACAACAGTCTGTCTTTTGTAGTATTAAATAATCTTCAGAAGCTTGAAACAATTCTCGTTGCTTTCATTCTTGGCTCATAGAAGAACACTGTGATCCAGCGAGTCTGTGCACTGCTGACCTACAGGCATTGTATTCCTAAACAAAACCTACAAAAACACACATTCATTATTTTGTGCAACTAAAAATACTCATTTTTTCAGAGATTATAGTGTTAATTTTCAGGAAGTGATGGGAGCGGTGACATTTCTTTTCAACGTGCTTTTTTGTTAAAGCTCTTCATACAATGAAATACTATGTGCATGTACAGTTGTGGCCAAAAGTATTGACACCCCTGCAATTCTGTCAGATAATCAGTTTCTTCCTGAAAATGATTGCAAACACAAATTCTTTGGTATTATTATCTTCATTTAATTTACCTTAAATGAAAAAACACAAAAGAGAATGAAGCAAGAAGCAAAACATTGATCATTTCACACAAAACTCCAAAAATGGGCCAGACAAAAGTTTTGGCACCCTCAGCCTAATACTTGGATGCACAAGCTTTAGCCAAAATAACTGCGACCAACCGCTTCCGGTAACCATCAATGAGTTTCTTATAATGCTCTGCTGGAATTTTAGACCATTCTTCTTTGGCAAACTGCTCCAGGTCCCTGATATTTGAAGGGTGCCTTCTCCAAACTGCCATTTTTAGATCTCTCCACAGGTGTTCTATGGGATTCAGGTCTGGACTCATTGCTGGCCACCTTAGAAGTCTCCAGTGCTTTCTCTCAAACCATTTTCTAGTGCTTTTTGAAGTGTGTTTTGGGTCATTGTCCTGCTGGAAGACCCATGACCTCTGAGGGAGACCTAGCTTTCTCACACTGGGCCCTACATTATGCTGCAAAATTTGTTGGTAGTCTTCAGACTTCATAATGCCATGCACACGGTTAAGCAGTCCAGTGCCAGAGGCAGCAAAGCAACACCAAAACATCAGGGAACCTCCACCATGTTTGACTGTAGGGACCGTGTTCTTTTCTTTGAATGCCTCTTTTTTTTCTCCTGTAAATTCTATGTTGATGCCTTTGCCCAAAAAGCTCTACTTTTGTCTCATCTGACCAGAGAACATTCTTGCAAAACGTTTTAGGCTTTTTCAGGTACGTTTTGGCAAACTCCAGCCTGGTTTTTTTATGTCTCGGGGTAAGAAGTGGGGTATTCCTGGTTCTCCTACCATACAGTCCCTTTTCATTCAGATGCCGACGGATAGTACGGGTTGACACTGTTGTACCCTCGGACTGCAGGGCAGCTTGAACTTGTTTGGATGTTAGTCGAGGTTCTTTATCCAACATCCGCACAATCTTGCGTTGAAATCTCTTGTCAATTTTTCTTTTCCGTCCACATCTAGGGAGGTTAGCCACAGTAACATGGGCTTTAAACTTCTTGATGACGCTGCGCACGGTAGACACAGGAACATTCAGGTCTTTGGAGATGGACTTGTAGCCTTGAGATTGCTCATGCTTCCTCACAATTTGGTTTCTTAAGTCCTCAGACAGTTCTTTGGTCTTCATTCTTTTCTCCATGCTCAATGTGGTACACACAAGGACATAGGACAGAGGTTGAGTCAACTTTAATCCATGTCAACTGGCTGCAAGTGTGATTTAGCTATTGCCAACACCTGTTAGGTGCCACAGGTAAGTTACAGGTGCTGTTAATTACACAAATTAGAGAAGCATCACATGAGTTTTCGAACAGTGCCAACATTTTTGTCCACCCTCTTTTTTATGTTTGGTGTGGAATTACAGTGGGGAAAAAAAGTATTTAGTCAGTCAGCAATAGTGCAAGTTCCACCACTTAAAAAGATGAGAGGCGTCTGTAATTTACATCATAGGTAGACCTCAACTATGGGAGACAAACTGAGTAAAAAAAATCCAGAAAATCACATTGTCTGTTTTTTTTTCATTTTATTTGCATATTATGGTGGAAAATAAGTATTTGGTCAGAAACAAAATTTCATCTCAATACTTTGTGATATATCCTTTGTTGGCAATGACAGAGGTCAAACGTTTTCTGTAAGTCTTCACAAGGTTGCCACACACTGTTGTTGGTATGTTGGCCCATTCCTCCATGCAGATCTCCTCTAGAGCAGTGATGTTTTTGGCTTTTCGCTTGGCAACACGGACTTTCAACTCCCTCCAAAGGTTTTCTATAGGGTTGAGATCTGGAGACTGGCTAGGCCACTCCAGGACCTTGAAATGCTTCTTACGAAGCCACTCCTTCGTTGCCCTGGCGGTGTGCTTTGGATCATTGTCATGTTGAAAGACCCAGCCACGTTTCATCTTCAATGCCCTTGCTGATGGAAGGAGGTTTGCATGCAAAATCACACGATACATGGCCCCATTCATTCTTTCATGTACCCGGATCAGTCGTCCTGGCCCCTTTGCAGAGAAACAGCCCCAAAGCATGATGTTTCCACCACCATGCTTTACAGTAGGTATGGTGTTTGATGGATGCAACTCAGTATTCTTTTTCCTCCAAACACGACAAGTTGTGTTTCTACCAAACAGTTCCAGTTTGGTTTCATCAGACCTTAGGACATTCTCCCAAAACTCCTCTGGATCATCCAAATGCTCTCTAGCAAACTTCAGACGGGCCCGGACATGTACAGGCTTAAGCAGTGGGACACGTCTGGCACTGCAGGATCTGAGTCCATGGTGGCGTAGTGTGTTACTTATGGTAGGCCTTGTTACATTGGTCCCAGCTCTCTGCAGTTCATTCACTAGGTCCCCCCGCGTGGTTCTGGGATTTTTGCTCACCGTTCTTGTGATCATTCTGACCCCACGGGGTGGGATTTTGCGTGGAGCACCAGATCGAGGGAGATTATCAGTGGTCTTGTATGTCTTCCATTTTCTAATTATTGCTCCCACAGTTGATTTCTTCACTCCAAGCTGGTTGGCTATTGCAGATTCAGTCTTCCCAGCCTGGTGCAGGGCTACAATTTTGTTTCTGGTGTCCTTTGACAGCTCTTTGGTCTTCACCATAGTGGAGTTTGGAGTCTGACTGTTTGAGGGTGTGCACAGGTGTCTTTTTATACTGATAACAAGTTTAAACAGGTGCCATTACTACAGGTAATGAGTGGAGGAAAGAGAAGACTCTTAAAGTTACAGGTCTGTGAGAGCCAGAAATCTTGATTGCTTGTTTCTGACCAAATACTTATTTTCCACCATAATATGCAAATAAAATGAAAAAAAACAGACAATGTGATTTTCTGGATTTTTTTTTCTCAGTTTGTCTCCCATAGTTGAGGTCTACCTATGATGTAAATTACAGACGCCTCTCATCTTTTTAAGTGGTGGAACTTGCACTATTGCTGACTGACTAAATACTTTTTTTCCCCACTGTATATCCAATTTGGCTTTAGGACAATTCTTTTTGTGTTTTTTCATTTAAGACAAATTAAATGAAGATAATAATACCAAAGAATTTGTGTTTGCAATCATTTTCAGGAAGAAACTGAGTATTATCTGACAGAATTGCAGGGGTGTCAATACTTTTGGCCACAACTGTAATATTGGCCATATTTCTATCTGTATGAATGTATATGGACATATAATTTTAATGATTAGACACGTCCTGATGTGCTCAACAATATTGTCCATGTCAGCAGAGTTGAATGTCCATTAGATCATTTATTTTTTTTGAAAAATCTCTAATAGAAAAATAGAGAACATAAACTGAGTGGCTACATTATTAGAGACACCCCTCTAGTAGCATAGTGGACTTTCTTTAGCCTTTCCTTCAATTCCTTGTGGCATAAATGAAATTAGATGTGAATTATTCTGCAAAAATATTGGCCACATGGACAGTATAGCTTCTTGTAGTTCCATAAATGAAATGGAAGGAATGACATGCCTTAACATCTTGTTCTACCTTGTTCCAGAGTTGCTATATAGGATAAAAGTGATATTCTCAGTTTTTTTTATAGTGGCACCCTGATTAGTCTGCCACTGATGACTAAGGCTTGTTCAAATTTCCTATTGTAATGTGGACGTGGAAACTGATTCATAGAAAACTTGTTTGCTTGATGTTATGCTGCACTCTAGGTCATGTGTCTAATTTATATACTGGGAAGCTCCAATTGTGGAAAAAGGCTGATGTCACTGTAAGGGTGGTGAATAATGGCCATCGCGTACCTCAGAAGACACCAATCGCGTCAATAATGTCCTGTGTCTTTTTATATATTGTGATGTGGTTATGTATTGTGTATAAGTAATGTAGTGTACAGTATAGAATAGCATAGGGTTAGACATAATTTAGGGCATAGGACTTAAGATAGGTAGGATATTATAATTGACTGTAGTTAGGTAATGACATTAGGGTAAGGTAAGAGTTAATGTTCGTGAATAGCCCATAGTGGGAGGGGCTTAGTGTTAGGAAAAGAGACCACTTCCTGTAATTAAGCCAATAGGGGACAAGTTCAAGTTCAAATAGAAAGTGTTTATGAGCAGTGCTGCTGTTGTGGGTAAACTACAGAAAGGGAGAAAAAGCAGTAGCGCTACCTTAAAGTGACTCAGTAGGGGTCATTGGATAGGACAACCTGTCACGAGAAATCCTGAGCTTGCAAACACCAAAGGTAGCAGACCTAAACAGAGCTGAGTTTGAAGGACTAGTGGGGGTCCTGAGAGGTAGGTTCAGGGTGCCAGTAGTGGAAGAAACAGGAAGCAGAACTGCTAAGCAAGTAAAGAGGCTTGCTGATCAGGACTGTGGCGATAAGCTAGGCTGTGACGAAGTAGGATGAAACAGTGTGCTTCACCGACCTTGGATTAGACCACAGTGGAAGGATACTGTATGTATGAAAATGCTTTAAACTGTGAAGGAAACGCTCATTGTTGTGAATTCTCTTCATCTGACTTCTGAGTCGGGGCTCCCTCTGGTGGTTACTGCGGGTAGTGGAGCTGGCCGGGTTGAGAGAAGTCTGCCACCTGATGACGATGATTGGAAATAAGGGGTTACTGACTGGGAGGATATAAGTGAGCAGGCTTCCCTGAGTTGCTGATGGTGATTAGTTTCTTCCTGTGCATTTTGAGGTCTGCTGTCTCCTCCCTAATCCTGCATTTTCAGTTAAGTTGTTCATTTGCTAATACTTTGCATCTGATCTGGTTTTGCCTCTTTCTGCTTTGCTGTGAGGGTTCAGCGCGCTCCCTGCTGGGGCAGTGCTGGACCTTGCGCCATATGTTTCAGCTTGTGTCAGTTTGTTCAGTCCCCTGTTATATTAGTCTCTTTTGCTTTGCTGCCAGTTCACACCAGAATGCTGATATAGTGGGGGAGAGGTCGTGAGACCTCAGTGTTTTTTGTACATCAGACGTGTTGGATTTTTTAGGGTTTTTGCGTGATTGCAGACAGTGTCTTTCCTTTCCTATCCTATCTAGACAGTTTTGAGCTGTTATGAATGGGTCACCGAGGAGAAAAAAGCAAACAAGCTAAGTCACAGAAAACCAGAGAGGTTGGTAACTATGCAGATTGCAGATCCCTGATCTTAACCACACAACTAGCAGCAGCCGTGGAGCATACCTACGATGATCCTAGATGCTTCGTCACAGCCGGAGAACTACATAAGCCTGAAGCAAGAAAAGGGGAAAACTAACTGCCCCAGAGCAGACCCCAAAGGAAAGACAGCCCCCACACATGTATTGACGGTGAAACAAGATGAAAGCACAAACACAGGCAGGAAATAGGCTGAGCAAACGATGGGGCCCAAACTAACTAGAAAGGACAGGAAAGGAAAGACACTGTCTGCAATCTGCAAAAAACCCTACAAAAATAATGTCCAACACTTCTGAGAGCAAAATTAACCCTGAAGTCACTAGACTTCTCCCACTATATCAGCACTCTGAAATATTCTGAGACAGAGCAAAAAGAGGCCAATCTAATAAACGACAAAAAGCAAATTGGCAAATACAGGTAAATAAGAGTGGAAATTCAGCACAGCCCCAGCCGGGGCTGGCTGACCACACAAAAAACTGAAAAGACCAACAAAATCAAGTGTGAACATTAGCAGAAAAATTTAGCTTTAGATGCCTGGAACAGAGCTGAAAACCAAGACCTGGCAAGCCAGAAGGAATCACCAGCACCAGAATAGGGCGTCGGCTGTCTTAAATCCAGTCTGAGATTCCTGAGGTCCAATAGTCATCCTCCTTATCAGGTGGCAGATCTCCACTGATTAAATCAGCCTCACTACCTCCTGTTACCACCAGAGGGAGCCTGGAAGGAGAACTCACAACTGGTGGACCAGAAAATGAACTCACAACATTTGGCCCCATCATTTGCTCAGTCTATCTTCTGCCTGCGTTTGTGCCTCGTCTTGTCTCACCGACATTATATGTTTGGGGCTATTTCTTTGGGGGTCTGCTCCGGGGCAGTTTAGATTTCACCTTTCTTGCTTTAAGCTTAGTTAGCTCTCCGGCTGTGCCGAGGCGTCTAGGGCATCGTAGGTACGCGCCACATACTGTAGACTCTAGGGTACTCCAAAGAAGGAAAGAATAGTAAAAAAAAAAAAAAAAAGTGTCAGAATTTTTTAAATATATTTTTTCCTCTTTTTCTCTGGGGCCGTAGGAGGATTGTTTCTTTAATGGAGCCAAAGCAATTGTCCGATCATGTTGAGCAGCTCACTGCTGAAGTGCGGGGAATTTCTGCCTATCTCGCTCAATCATCTGCTGTAGAACCAAAGATCCCTGCTCCTGATATGTTTTCTGGGGATCGGTCTTAATTTTTGAATTTTAAGAATAATTGTAAATTATTTTTCACTTTGAAACCTAGCTCATCGGGGAGCTCGTTGCAGCAGGTTAAAATTGTCATTTCCTTGCTGCGCTGCGATCTCCAGGACTGGGTTTTTTCTCTGACACCTGGAGATCCTATTCTGGCTAATGTGGTTGCATTTTTTCAAGCCCTGGGGTTGTTGTATGATGAACCTAATGCTATTGATCAAGCTAAGAAAACCTTATTGGCATTGGATCAGGGTCAGGATGCAGCAGAGTTATATTGTCAAAAATTCCAAAAGTGGGCGGTCCTTACTAAATGGAATGATGATGCCCTAGCAGCTCTCTTTCGGAAAGGTCTGGCAGAAACCGTAAAAGATGTTATGGTGGGATTTCCTGTCCCCTCTGGTCTTAACGACTCTATGTCATTAGCCATTCAAATTGATCAACGTTTACGTGAACATAAAAAACTACGCGAGAGGCGGTGCTGCCTTTCCAACAAACTTCTGAACCAATGCAATGTGATAGGGTTTTGTCTAGTGAAAGATGAGGATGAATGAACTCATAGAGATCAACATCCAACACTGCGGAGACACCATCACATGTTTCTCAATGCAGTGATCTAGAGCAATGCTCCCATCCCTTATGGGAAATATGCAAAAACATGCAAAACACAAGCCGCGGAGACACATCACATGTTTCTCAACGCAAGCAATGGCTAGCCAGGTCTTTCCCCGGAAAGGAACAACCACGGGAAGGGCAGTCTCCAATGAAGGAAACCACCTATGCCAAAACATGGTATCCATCCACCGACAGCTGTTTCGGGGTATTGCCCCTCATCAGTGTGGAGTAGGAAACTGGCTAGCAGGAGCAATGCCTAGTAAAAGACTGTGAAAGATGAGGATGAATGAACTCATAGAGATCAACATCCAACACTGCGGAGACACCATCACATGTTTCTCAACGCAGTGATCTAGAGCAATGCTCCCATCCCTTATGGGAAATATGCAAAAACATGCAAAACACAAGCCGCGGAGACACCATCACATGTTTCTCAACGCAAGCAATGGCTAGCCAGGTCTTTCCCCGGAAAGGAACAACCACGGGAAGGGCAGTCTCCAATGAAGGAAACCACCTATGCCAAAACATGGTATCCATCCACAGACAGCTGTTTCGGGGTATTGCCCCTCATCAGTGTCAGGGTTTTGTCTAGGGCGCAACGTCAAGAGTTTAGAAGGCGTAATAAGTTGTGCTTCTTTTGTGGGGACGCCTCTCATACTATTTCTGCCTACCCTAAACGAGAAAAATGTTTTGCTCACTCATTTGTGGTGGGCAGTGTACAGCCTAAGTTCCTTTAGGCGGCTACCTTGATCTGCTCCTTGTCTACATTTTCTGCTAAGGCTTTTGTTGATTCAGGAGCAGCTTTGAATCTGATGGATTTTGACTTTGCCAAACGTTGTGGTTTTCCCATGGTTCCCCTGCGTACCCCTATTCCTTTGAGGGGTATTGATGCTACCCCTTTGGCGAAGAATAAACCCAGTTTTGGACCCAGGTGATAAGGCGGGTCGCTCCGGACCACCAAGAGAATTGTAAATTTTTGGTGCTGCACAGTTTACATGATATTATTGTACTGGGTTTTCCTTGGTTGCGAACCCATAATCCTGTTTTGGATTGGAAATCTGTGTCTGTGGTGAGTTGGAGTTGTCAATGAGTTCTTAGTGACACTCCTGTTTTCCTGTTTTCTCCACCTCTCCCCAGTCTCATGATGTTCCTGACTATTTGGCTGATTTTTCTGATGTATTTAGTGAGAGTAAGTCTGCATCGTTGCCTCCTCATAGGAGTTATGACTGCGCAATTGAGTTAATGCCCAGTTGTAAGTTTCCCAAGGGTCGGCTTTTCAACTTACCTGTACCTGAACATGATCCTATGTAATCTTATTTCAAAGAGCCATTGGAGAAGGGTCATATCAGACCATCCTCTTCACCTTTAGGTGCTGTTTTTGTGGCCAAAAAAGATGGCTCAATAAGGCCATGTATTGACTATCGTTCCCTTAACAAAATCACTGTTCAATATCAGTGCCCGTTACCCTGATATCTAATTTTCCAGAGTTAAAAGTGCTTGTTGGTTTACCAAATTTGACCTCAGGGGGCGTATAATCTTATTCGCATCAAGCACGAGAATGAATGGAAGATGCGTTTAATACTCCGGAGGGACATTTTGAGTACCTGGTGATGCCTTTTGGGCTCACTAATGCCCCTTCCATCTTCCAATCTTTTATGAACGATATTTTCTGGGACTTTGTGGATAAGTTCTTGATCATTTATCTGGATGATATTTTGATCTTTTCCAGTGATTGGGATTCTCATGTGGAACATGTCCGGACTGTGTTTCGGATTTTGAGGGAAAATACTCTGTATGTTAAGGGATCGAAATGTCTCTTTGGTGTACAGAGGATTTCGTTTTTGGGATTCATTTTGTGCCCGTCTGCTATTGAAATGGACCCGGCCAAGGTACAGGCCATTTATGATTGGGTTCAGCCCACTTCTTTGAAGGCTCTCCAGAAGTTTTTGGGTTTTGCTAATTTCTACCGTAAATTTATAAATATTTTTTCTGGTATTGTTAAACCACTGACGGATTTGACCAAAAATGGCGCTGATGTGGTGAATTGGTCTCCAGAAGCTGCCTCGGCATTTCAGGAGCTTAAGCGCAGATTCACTTCTGCTCCGGTTCTACGGCAACCTGATGTTTCACTACCATTTCAGGTGGAGATAGATGATACTGAGATTGGTCCAGGAGCCGTTTTGTCTCAAAGAAATCAGGTAACCTCTAAGATGAATCCCTGTGCCTTCTTTTCTCAAAAATTTTCCCCATCTGAATGTAATTATGAGGTGGGGAATTGGGAATTATTGGCCATGAAGTGGGCATTTGAAGAGTGGAGACATTGGTTGGAGGGAGCTAGACACCAAGTTGTGGTCCTTGCCGACCAAAAGAATTGGATTTATCTTGAATCAGCCAAGCGCTTGAATCCTACACAGGCTAGGTGGGCCTTGTTTTTCACGCGTTTTAATTTTTTGGTCTCCTTTCTTCCAGGCACTAAGAATGTTAAGGCGGACGCCCTTTCTTGGAGTTTTTTGCGGATTCTCTTGATGTGACCGAGCCTACTACCATTCTAAATGAGGGTGTAGTTCTCTCCACCATCTCACCCGATTTGAGACGTGCCCTGGAGGAATTTCAGGAGGACAAACCTGAACGATGCCGTATGGGAAAATTGTATGTCCCTGACCAGTGGAGGAGAAGAGTAATGTCTGAAATTCATTGCCCCCATTAGCTGGTCATCCAGGTATTTTTGGTACCAGAGATTTGGTGAGTTGGTCTTTTTGGTGGCCTGCCTTTATCTCGTGATGTCAGGAATTTTGTGCAGTCCTGTCGGACTTGTTCTCGGTCCAAGCACTGTTCTCGTTCTAGTGGTTTGTTGATGCCCCTACTGGTGCCCAGGAGACCATGGACCCATATCTCATTGCATTTTATTTCTGATCTCCCTGTCTCTCAAAGAATGACTGTTATCTTGGTGATCTGTGATAAATTTTCTAAGATGGTCCATCTTGTACCACTCCCAAAGTTGCCATCTTTTTCTGAGTTGGTGCCCTTGTTTTTACAACACGTGGTTCGTTTGCACGGGATTCCTGAGAACATTGTGTCGGACAGAGGAGTCCAGTTTGTTTCCAGATTTTGGAGAGCTTTTTGTTCCAAACTGGGAATTCAGTTATCTTTCTCCTCTGCAATTCATCCTCAGACCAATGGGCAAACAGAGAACAAACCAGACTTTGGAATCCTATTTGAGATGTTTCATATCTGCTGATCAAGATGACTGGGTCTCATTTTTCCCTTGGCCGAATTTGCGCTAAACAATAGGGCTAGTTCTGCCTCTTTGATATCTCCTTTTTTCTGTAACTTTGGGTTTGATTCTCGATTTTCTTCGGGGCAGGTGAAAGCTTCGGCCTGCCCAAGTGTGGATTCTGTGGTAGAGAGAATGCAGCAGATTTGGGACCAAGTAGTAGATAAGTTGTCCCACTCTCAGGAAAAGGCCCAACGGTTTTCCAACCAGCATAGGACCATTGGTCCCCGGTTTAAAGTGGGTAATATGGTTTGGTTGTCCTCAAAAAATATTCCTATGAAGGTTGCGTCTCCAAAATTCATGCCAAAGTTCATTGGACCTTATAAGATTTTGGAAATCCTTAACCCCGTTTCTTTCCATTTGGCTCTTCCAGTTACGTTTAAGATTCATAACGTTTTTCATAAATCTTTGATGAAAAGGTTTGTGGAGCCAGTAGTTCCCATGGCGGCACCCCCTGACCCTGTATTGGTTAAGGGTTATTTGGAGTATGAGGTAGAGAAGATATTGGATTCTCGTCTGGCTAGACGGAGACTCCAGTACTTGGTAAAGTGGAAAGGTTATGGCCAGGAGGATAATTCTTGGATCTCTGCTTCTGACATTCATGCTGAGAGATTGGTTCATGCTTTTCACCGGGCCCATCTTGATCGGCCTGGTGGCATGGATGAGGGTTCGGTGACCCCTCCTCAAGGGGCGGTACTTTGTGAATTCTCTTGATATGACTTCTGAGTCAGGGCTCCCTCTGATGGTTACTGTGGGTAGTGGAGCTGGCCGGGTTGAGAGAAGTCTGCCACCTGACGACGATGATTGGAAATCAGGGGTTACTGACTGGGAGGATATCAGTGAGCAGGCTTCACTCAGTTGCTGCTGGTGATTAGTTTCTTCCTGTGCATTTTGAGGTCTGCTGTCTCCTGCCTGATTCTGCATTTTTTAGTTAATTTGTTCATTTGCTAATCCTTTGCATCTGATCTGGTTTTGCCTCTTTCTGCTTTGGTGTGAGGGTTCAGCATGCTCCCTGCTGGGGCAGTGCTGGACCCCGCTTCATATGTTACAGCTTATGTCAGTTTATTCAGTCCCCTGTTATATTAGTCTCTTTTGCTTTGCTGCCAGTTCACACCAGAATGCTGTTATAGTGGGGGAGAGGTTGTGAGACCTCAGTATTTTTTGTACATCAGACGCGTTGGATTTTTTGGGGTTTTTGCGTGATTGCAGACTGTCTTTCTTTTCCTATCCTATCTAGACAGTTTGGGCCCCATCATTTGCTCAGTCTATTTTCTGCGTGCGTTTGTGCCTTGTCTTGTCTCACCGACATTATATGTTTGGAGGCTATCTGTTTCTTTGGGGTTCTACTCCGGGGCAGTTTAGATTTCACCTTTCTTGCTTTAAGCTTAGTTAGTTCTCCGGCTGTGCCGAGGCGTCTAGGGCATTGTAGGTACGCCCCACCACTACTGCTAGTTGTGTTGTTAGGATCAGGGGTCTGCCAACTGCTAAGTTACCAACCTTTCTGGTTTCCTGGAGGCCTAGCCTATTCCTGCCATCCTCCTCGGTGACCTATTCATAACAGCGCATAAAACTTTGTACCCGCTACCCATTGTATTTTTGAATGGAAGTCACCTTTATTGAACGCTGAAACCTATGGTCCTGGCTGGCCAACACCATCGGCTACAAGTGGCCGGTACGAACGCAAGGCCCTCACAGCACCAACTTCCATCCAGGACCCACGCTTTCATGTAGTGCGTTGGGGTGTCACAGGAGAAGATTATTACCTTGTCCTCAGCTGCCGCCCCGTACTGCGCTATATTACTAAGTATTTTCTTAGGCTGGATTTACACATGCAGTTTTTTAGACAAAGCCATGAGTTGTAAGAAAATATGAAAATGTTTAATGGACGTAGTTAAGACTTCACCTCTTTTTATATCCACTCCTGCTTTCCAATAAAAATTGAAGTGAATCCAGCCAATTGGGTTTAATAAAAGCTGTATAATTTGGAAATGCTAAACTCAGCACAGTAATATATTTTAATAGATGTTGACCTGCACAATTTTTTTTGCTAAATTATTTATATACCGTATTCCAAGAGAGTATCTGAAGATCACAACTAGAGATGAGCGAGCAAAGAAAGATGCTCAAACGCTCATTACTCGAACCGAGCAATTCCTATTGCTCATATGCTCGTTTCGAGTAGCGAGTATAAGGGGAAATAAGAGAATTTTTCCGGCAAGCCCTATAAGAAGGTCTGAAGGGAAAGGAAAATGTTGAAATGGATGGAAAAAGTGCTGATTTGAAGGAGAACAGCATGGGGAAGACCCCTTTAAGCATAGAGTCACACTTTTACTCCACTTTAACCCCTTTACCACCTTAGATGTATAATTGCATCTAAGATGGCCTCCAACTGTTTGCTGCAGGCTTTGGCGATGAGCTTGCAACTTTTCCAGCATACATCAGCTGATTTCAACAGCTGACATCTGCCCCTAACAGCCACAGGTGGAATCGCGATTCAGCCACGGATGTTAACATGTTAAATGTCATTGTCAATCTCAGACAGCGGCATTTAACAGGATGGCTCTGCAACCGTGTCACTAATCCTGCCCATTGGTGCCTGTATCACGTGATCGCTGGTCGCAGATAGGCTGGCATGACAACCCAGGGTCTGCAGTAGACCCCAGTGGTTGGCATTGCTGGATTGCTATGAGCACTGCCCAGCAGTTGGTGCTTATGGCAAGTGAGCATTTCTGCTACACAGAGCAGGTCTGAAGTCCTGCTCTGTGTAGCACAAGCGAACGGATGATCGCATCTTCTAGTCTCCCATGGAGATTATTAAAATTAAAGTTCTGCTCTGTGTAGCACAAGCGAATGGATGATCACATCTTCTGGTCTCCCATGGAGACTAATGAAGCAAGTAAAAAATAAAAAAAAAAGTTTTTAAAAATATTTAAAAAAAAATATATAATATAAAAATTCAAATCACCCCCATTCGCCCCATTCAAAATAAAACAATGAAAAAAATACACATGTTTGGCATCTCTGCATTCAGAGTCACACGATCTATCAATATATAAAAATAACTAATTCGATCAGAAAACAGCGTAACAAGAAAAAATTACCAGAATTACGTTTTCTTTGGTTGTTGCAACATTGCATTAAAATGCAATAATGAGTGATCAAAAGATCGTATCATTAAAAACGTCAGCTTGGCACACAAAAAACGAGCCCTCACCCAGTCTCAGATCATGAAAATGGAGACGCTACAGGTCTTGGAATATGGTGATTTTTTTTTTTGTAACTTTGAATTTTTTTTTCACCACTTATACATGTTTGGTGTCTACAAACTGATAATGACCTGGAGAATCATAATGCAAGGTCAGTTTTAGTATTTAGTAAAAAAGTACACTGTATGGCAAAACCAATGGTGTCGTACAAAAGTACAACTCGTCCTGCAAAAACAAGCCCTCACATGGCCATATTGACGTGAAAATAAGGGAAAATAGAAGTTATGACGCTGGGAAGAAGGGGAGCAAAAAATGGAAACTCTAAAGCGGTAAAAACCCAAGATGGTGTAGGGGTTAAGGATTGAAAAGAAAACATGCAAAATTGACGAGAAAATGGAGTTTACAGGAAAAAAAATGTTAGGAAACATTTTTTCCTCTATAATGACTTGTATATAAGACAAAATTTAAAAAGGATTTAAAACAAATTCTAATTTACGCAATGACAAATTTAATTTTTTATTAAGAAATTGGAAATTTCAATGTATTTTAAATAGGAAGCAAGAAGTGCCTACATTAGGGACTCAGAAGGACTCAAATACACCCAGTATTAGATATAAAAGAGGGCCTCATATACATTCTGTTCAAATTGTAATGCAGTGGTACTCCTAGACTCATAAATGCTATGAAAAAGAAGAAATTGTCCAGCTCCACGATGTAGTGAAAAAATAGTCATAGAATCATAGAATCATAGAATCGTAGAGTTGGAAGGGACCTCCTGGGCCATCTGGTCCAACCCCCTGCTCAAAGCAGGATTCGCTAAATCATCCCAGTCAGATGTCTGTCCAGCCTCTGTTTGAAGACTTCCATTGGAGGAGAACTCACCACTTCTGGTGGCAGCTTGTTCCACTCATTGATCACTCTAACAGTCAAAAAGTTTTTTCTAATATCTAATCTGTGTCTCCTCCCATTCAGTTTCAACCCATTGCTTCTAGTCTTTCCTTGTGCAAATAACGCAAGCATCTTCATTCTTTGTGCTGGCATTTTAACCTCGTATTTTGTATGGGTTGGAGTGAATAAAGAAAATACTATTTTTTCACTACATCGTGGAGCTGGACAATTTCTTCTTTTTCATGCTACAAAACAAGTGCCATGACACGGCGGGTCCGTGCTCCGATGCTTAAAGATGCCCTGTCTGGTGAGCTGGGTTTTTTATTGAATTTCATAAATGCTATACACTGAGTGCAAATCCTGCCAAAACATACAAGCAGGGTCATCTATACACCCTAGAAGACACCAACTGTAGTGCCTCATTCAAATATTGTGAACAAAATGTAGTTGTGCTACTTCTACACTCATACAAATGGGTCATCCATACACACTTGAAAGCACCAACTGTAGTGCCTGATAAAAAAATTAAGAAAGGGTAGTTGCGGTACTTCTACACTCATAAACTAGCATTGTCTTATGGGAATTTTTTTAACATATTTTCCACAATGAACTTCTTCTATAGCACCATTTTAGAAGAACTCTCCACCTCAGGAAGAAGAGATGCAAAGTTCTTCTTGCAGCGTTGGTCTAGCAGTGTAAACAACCAGTACTTTTTTTTTGGCCAAGATGAATACAATGTGAGGGTCACAGGAAAGGCAGTGGTACTTAAAGTCGGCCATATGTGCCAAGGTCCCTACAGCCAACACTTCCCTGTCTCCACCATGATCACTATTCTCCATCTCCTTCTCCTCCTGACCAGAATACCGACAAGCGTGTTGGAGGTGGTATTCCTCAACTGGACTCTACTGCTCATAAAGCCTTGCTAGCATGTGCAGTGTAGAGTTTCAGCACATGGTTACGTTGCACACCAGTCGGTGAGCTGGCACCTGCATATGCTGCTGCAGCACTGCCAGAGCATCGGCGGCTGTAGCTGACTTGCGTAAATTGGTGCTGATGCAGCATACCATAACCAGAAGTTCTAGCAAATCTGGGTAGGTTTTCATAAACAGCTGATCAGACTCTCGCCTACCATGGAAACCTTCGAAAAGAATCTGAAGACCTACCTTTTCTGACAAGCCTATAACCTGCAGTAAACACCGATCGACCAAACCACTGCACGACCAGCTCTACCCTCGCCTACTGTATCCTCACCCATCCCTTGTGAGCCCTCGCGGGCAGGGTACTCTCTCCTCCTGTACCATTTGACTTGTATTGTTTAACCCCTTAAGGACCAAGCCACTTTGTAGGTTAATGACCAGGCCTTAATTTTGAAATCGGACCACTATCACTTTATGTGGATATAACTCTGAAACGCTTCAATGGGTCCCGCTGATTCTGAGACTGTTTTTACGTGACATATTGTACTTCATGTTAGTGGTAAAATTTCTTGAATATAACTTGAGTTTATTTATGAACATAATGGAAATTTGTCAAAAATTTTGAAAATTCTGCAGTTTCCAAACTTTAATTTTTGTACCCTTAAATCAGAGAGTAATGTCACACAAAATAGTTAATAATTAACATTTCCCATAAGTCAACTTTACATCAGCATTTTGGAAACATAATTTTTTTTTGTTAGGACGTTATAAGGGTTAAAAGTTGACCAGCGATTTCTCATTTTTCAAAAATTTACCAAACCATTTTTTTTAGGGACCACATCACATTTGAAGTAAGTTTGGGGGGTCAATATAACAGAAAATACCCCAAAGTGACACCATTCTAAAAACTGCACCCCTCAAGGTGTTCAAAACCACATTCAAGAAGTTTATAAACCCTTTAGGTACCTAACAAGAATTGAAGCAATGTTGAAGGGAATCCAAGATTCCATGGTGGTGAACTGAACCCCTGCGGTCTCACATTCCACTCCTCGTTATCTAAGTAAGAAACTTTGCTGTGATTTTTCATATTGATCCTAGTAGGGATTTGATATATTTTTCCACTATCTGCTGGGAACTACAAGGTGGGAAATAGATTGGATCATGGTTTAGGGACATTATTTATGGGGGTATATGGAGTGTATTGGAGATGCTTTTGGGCACTAACTGAACTATAAAACTGCTTTTGTTTCCCACATTGAATATTGGATTCCCTAATTGCGATGACTTAATGATTTTTTCCTGTCTAATATATACTTATATGTGCAGCTATACTTTCTGTTCACCACTTATTAATTAGATTGTACCAGTGGTTGGTGTCCCCTTTATTTTGGAGTATATTTATTGTGATCATGCTGAAGTAGCATTTTATGGATTTTTTAACATTTGAATAAATAAAAATAATTTTAATAGTATATTGTTCTTCTTAGTGATGGTTTTTATAGCTGTCCTATGGATTTATAAGCAAGTTTGTAAGTGCCATGGTTTGATATTTGGACAATATTGATTTAATCCCCCAAGGAACTTATCTAGATGTGTGGTGAGAACTCTGAACCCCCAAGGGCTTCACAGAAGTTTATAACATAGAGCTGTAAAATTAAAAAATCATATTTTATCCACAAAAATGATCTTTTCATCCCCAATTTTTATTTTCCCAAGGGTAACAGGACCACAAACGTTATTTTTGGGGTAAACCACTGTTTGGGCGCATGGCAGATCTTGGAAGGGAAGGAGTGCCGTTTTGGAATACAGACTTTGATGGAATGGTCTGCGGGCATCATGTTGTGTTTGCAGAGCCCCTGTGTGCCTAAACAGTAGAAACCCCCACAAGTGACCCCATTTTGGAAACTAAACCCCCAAGGAGCTTATCTGGATGTATGATGAGCACTTTGAACCCCCAAAGCTTCACAGAAGTTTATAACATAGAGCCGTAAAATTAAAATATTTTTTTCCACAAAAATGATCTTTTTGACACCAAATTTTTGTTTTCACAAGGGTAACAGGAGAAATTAGACATCCAAAGTTGTTGTGCAATTTATCCTGAGTACGCTGATACCCCATATGTGGTGGTAAACCACTGTGATTGCCTTACTGCAATGTTTGGGAGACAGAATGAACAAATCCACAAAAGGTGAAGAATTGGTTTTATTTTTTACGTCGTTACTGATGCGGTATTAGTGATTAGGCGACTTTATTCTTCAGGTCGGTGCAATAACAGCAATACCAGATTTATATCCTTTTTTATGTTTAGCTTCTGCCACACACTAAACGACACTTTTTTGTAAGAAGTTTTCGCATCGCTGTATTTTGAGAGCTATAATTTTTCCATTTTTCGGCCGACAGAGTCAAGTGCAGGCTTGTTTTTTTGTGAGACAAGCTTACATTTTTATTGGTATCATTTTCGGGCACATGACGTTTTTTGATCGCTTTCTATTCCGATTTTCATGGAGGCGGAATCAACAAAAACCAGCAATTCAGGAATTGTTTTTTTTTGTCTTTTTTTTTCTCTGTTCCGCATGTGGTAAAATTGATAAGGCAGCTTTATTCTTCGGGTCACTACAATTATAACAATACCTAATTTATATAGTTTTTTTTATGTTTTGGCGTTTTTACACAATAAAAACTTTTATAGAAAAATTAATTATTTTTGCATCACTTTATTCTGAGAGCTATAACTTTTTTATTTTTCCAGTGATGGAGCTGTATGGAGGCTTGATTTTTGCGTGACAAGATGGCGCACTCAGTGATACTATTTTTATTACCATTTGTTTTTTTATCATGTTTTATTCCACTTTTTCCAAGCGGTATGATGATTCCGCTTGGAAAAAGTATAATTTGCTGCTTTTTTTTTGTACGGCGTTCACTGAAGCGGTTAACTAGGGTGACACTTTTATAGATGGGAATTTTACGGACGCGGTGATACCAAACATATGTAATTTTTTTGGCTATTTTATTTTTTTTACATAAAATTGTGCATTTATTAGGGGATTTTTTTTATATTATGTTTATTATGTTTTAACATTTTTTTACATGCTGTATTTTTTAAAAAAATGTTTTTTTTTACCTAGTCCCTTTATGGGACTTTCATTTTTTTTTTTTACTTTGGTTGATGGTATAATACATTGCAATGCTCCAGCATTCCAATGTATTATGCCTATGCTGAATGCTTCTGAGACCATGCTGTGAGCATGGTCTCAGAGGCTTTCCGTAGCTGAATGACCCGGGGGTTGTCATGATAACCCCGGGTCATCATGGCAGAGATCGTGCTCTGCGATTACATCGTGGGGATGCCGATCTGAAGGCAGAGGGAGCCTTCGACCCTCTGCCTCCTTCCTGAAAGCTGCTATCGCGCCCGATCGCAGCAATCAGGGGGTTAAAGGGAATCTGTCACCACTTATTGCGATACTTCCGGGCCATAGAACGTAATGGCGTATGCCGGCGCATGCACAATAATGATTTGATGCTTTGCCCACAGTTGGGCAAAGCATAATACTGCGCACACGCAGGAGGACATTTGAATGCGCACACACGCTAAATCTACGTGAACGCAGGAATTACATCAAATAAATACATAGCGCAAACCAGGAGGGGGGTTAAGAGAGGAACAATAAGCCCTGCCCATCGGACCAGACCGAGGAGATTTACATACACCGTGGGAGGAATATAAAAGGTATTTATTGATCAAAGGTGGGGAGTCAAGTGGTATGAATAGTACTGGTATAATGTATAGTTGACACTGAATCCAATCATGTTTTTACTTGATATGCAAAAAAAGTGGTGACAGATTCCCTTTAACAGCTAGGGGCGGGAGCGGACACCGCTCCTGGTTGTTACTGCTGGAAGCTCAGACACCACAGCGCTGAGCTCCTGCACTGACCGGGCGGGAGATGCTGAAGTTTCAGCATCTCCTGCCCGATCATGCTGTGATCGGTCAGTCAGATTGACTGACCAATCACAGCGTTCTGGGTGCGGGGACATACGGCATGCATCCCCTCACCTCTTGCCGTGCCTGTCAGCTGTTTGTGACACAGCTGTCGGCATGGAACTGTCACTGCGTGTTTACACAATTTGGCTTCAGCAGAGCCTGTTGCCATTTTACTGAGGCGCCATTTTGCTGAGACAGTGAAGCACAGCTTCCAGCTTCAGTTTAATGTAGACAACATGTTCTGAGATAGCACATTGGAGATGGAGGATGAGGAGGAGCAGTATAGGATGCAGTAACTGGTGTAGGAGGTGGAGGAAACCATGATAGAAGAAGGTCCAGCAATCCTCAGCGTCGATAGCACATGAGCCATGCCAGGGTAAGACTCGGCCCTGGTCTCCACAATGTTCACCCAGTGTGCAGTCAGGGAAATGTATTATCTATGGCTGCAAGCGCTTGTCCACATGTCAGTTGTTAAGTGTATAATCCCAGTAACCGTGTTGGTAATGGCATGGCTGCTGTTCCTGGACACTTGGTGGTAGAAAGCGGGGATTTCACAAAGGGAGAAATAGTGATGGCTAGGGGCCAAGTAACGAGGGTCGAAATTTGCACACTAGCAGGACAATCTTGTTTTTTGTTGCAAACCAATGAAATTTCACACAAATCAAGGTCAACACTATATATAACAATAGTCAAATTTTAAACAACCAAATTTATACACCTGAAGGAGGACAATTTTTGTTAATTTCAAATCAAGGAAGTTCCACGCAAACCAAGTTCAGCAGTATACAGTGGAGAAAATAAGTAATTGATACACTGGTGATTTTGTATGTTTTCCCATCTGCAAAGAATGGAGAGATCTGTAGTTTTTATCATAGGTACACCTCAACTGTGAGGCTATGTGCACATGTTCGGAAATGCTGCCGAAATTTCTGCAACATTTCCGCAACTACCGCTGTGGGTAAAACGCATGTGGAATTCGCATACGTTTTCCTGCTAAGCACAAGTGTTGTAAGCGTATTTAGCTTGCAGAATGCTTGTGCTTTCCAAGCGATTTCAAGCATAGCTTGGAAAGGTGATTGACAGGTTGGTCACACTTGTCAAGCATAGTGCTTGACAAGTGTGACCAACTTTTTTACAAGATAGGATGTTAAAAATAATTAAAAAAATGGTTATTCTCAGCTTCTCCTCAGCGGCGCTCCCGACATCTTCCGGTCCCAGTGATGCTTTGCGCGATGGACCTTTGTGACATCACGCTCGCGAGAGAGCATGACGTCATCTCAGGTGATTCGCACAAAGCATCACTGGCACCGGAAGATGCTGACAGCGTGGCGGACAGGAGGGAAGGCTCCGGGAGCCGCCAGAGGGTGAGTATATCCCGATTTTTTTATTTTAATTCTATTTTTTACAGGATTATGGTACCCAGGGCATGGAGGAGAGTCTCCTCTCCTCCAGACCCTGGGTACCATCCGCACATGAAGCGCTCACTTCATGTATGGTGGGCATAGCCACATGCGTAAAGTGAGCATTTCAAGGCAATCCTATGGGTGCAGAATCGCCGCGATTCCGCACAAAGAATGAACATGCTGCATATTTTTCAGCTATGCGATTCCACAGTGGAAAAATTCGCAGCATTAGCACAGCAATGCGGAATCTCATAGGATTGCATGGGATGTGTTTTCTTAGCTTTTTCGCAGCAGAAAAACGAAGCGAAAATGCTAAAAAAAGGC
The DNA here is from genome assembly GCF_039654945.1 of Dendrobates tinctorius. NCBI lineage: Eukaryota > Metazoa > Chordata > Amphibia > Anura > Dendrobatidae > Dendrobates > Dendrobates tinctorius. The sequence continues at coordinate 1,798,366 of NW_027361830.1, forward strand.
AACGTGTGTACATAGCCTTAGATACATATTGTAATCAAAAACTAAAAACCATTAAATCACATTGTATGATTTTTAAATAATTAAATTGCATTTTATTGGATGAAATAAGTATTCGATCCCCTATCAACCAACAAGAATTCTGGCTCACACAGACCTGTTAGTTTTTCTTTAAGACTTCTCCTACTATGCACTCATTACCTGTATTAATGGCATCAATTTGAACTCATTGTAAAACACACCTGTCCACACACTCAATCAATAACACTCCAACCTCTCCACCATGGCCAAGACTAAAGAGCTGTCTTAGGACACCAGGGACAAAATTGTTTACCTGCACAAGGCAGGGCAGGGCTACAGGACAATAGGCAAGCAGTTTGGTAAGAAGTCAACAACTGTGGGCACAATTATTAGAAAATGGAAGAAACACAATATGACTGTCAATCTTCCTTGGTCTGGGGTTCCATGCAAGTTCTCGCCTCATGGGGTAAGGATGATTCTGACTACATGGCAGGACCTGGTCAAAGAGAGCTGGGACCACATTCTCAAATTTTACCATTAGTAACACAATTCGCCATCATGGATTAAATTCTTGCAGGGCAAGCACGGTCCCCCTGCTAACACCTGCACATGTCCAGGTCTGTTTGAAGTTCACCAATGACTATCTGGATGATCCAGAGGAGGCATGGGTGAAGATAATATGGTCAGATGAGACCATAATAAAACTTTTTGGTACCAACTCCTCTTGCTGTGTTTGGAGGAAGAAGAAGGTTACAAATCTAAGAACACTGTCCCAACTGTGAAGCATGATGAAGGAAACATCATTTTTTGTGTGTCCATTTTTGCAAAGGGGACAGGATGACTGCACCGTTTTGAAGGGAGGATGGATAGGGTCATATATCGCGAGATTGTGGCCAATAACCTCCTTCAGTAAGTAAGAGTATTGAAGATGAGTTGTGGCTGGGTCTTCCAGCATGACAATGACACGAAACACAATGAGTGGCTCCCTAAGAACTATAGGAAATGTCTGAACTCTGTAATTGCAAACAAAGGTTTCTGTATCAAATATTAAGTTCTGTTTTTCTATTGTATAAAATACTTATTTCATGCAATAAAACAATAAAATGCAAATTAATTATGTAAAAATCATACAATGTGATTTTTTTTTATTTTTAGATTCTGTCTCTCACAGTTGAAGTATACCTACAATAAAAAGTATCAATATAGAAAAAAAAATGGTATTCAGCTCACCATTAGATGAATTCCTGTGGCTTTGGGTGTGGACTCCAGGATGGTGCTCGGAAAAAGCGGCTGTGGTAATCAAGCAAAAAAGTTTTTGTTTGACTACAATAAAAAGTACAGACCTCTAAATTTTTTGTTGGTGGGAAAACTTGCAAAATCGGCAGTGTATCAAATATTTTTTTCCCTCACTGTATATGACAATAGTCAATTTTTGAATAACCACATTTCTACACCTGTTGCAGGCCAAGTTTGTTTTTTATTTCAAACCAACGAAATTTCACACAAACCAAGTTCTAGTGTATATAGGACAATGATATGACCATATATATGACCGTAATTTTACACAAAGCACACTAAAATGTATGGATAACTAACTGAATCCATAAAATTTTTTGAACATAAATATTTTGGAAGTGTAGTTAATGTTCTAAGGTGGGTAATTCTCTTCAGGTGTCCGCTTCTCCTGGGGCTGGGGGGATTGCCACTACCTGTTTCCTGGATCCCGTTTCCCAGGTGCCTGGGCTGTAAGTGACCCAGCTTTGAGAAACCGCAGCTGTATGCCGCAGCTATATAGTTATCCTTGGATTGCAATGCCCTAATCTCTGCCTAGAGACTGCTCCTGCAACTCTCACTTCCCTTGGCTAAATGCAGATTTTATCTGATACAAACAGTGTGCCGAGCATGGTGGGGCCTGTAGTTTTATAACCCCTGATGATGTCACATGGCCAGTCAATCACAATAATGCCACTACCAAGATGGCTATGGCATTACAGCGACCCTCAGGTAATCCCCGAATGCTTATTGGCTGTGTAACAAGTGCCAAACATGAGGGATTAGAGTTTGAAATCGAGCACTAGCTAAAGCTTTTCCAGTGTCGAGCATATTCAATCACCTACAGTAGATACTCGAGTGATATCCGAGTATCACCGAGCACGTTCGCTCATCCTTAGTCACAACATGTTGTCTCCCTGCAGCCTAGCACTCTCTCCTGCTGACGGTATCCTGCTGTGTCTCCAGCAGCACCCTACTTCAGTGCCCAGCCACATTATGCTATTAAGCTAATAAACATTGCCCTCCTGCTTGTAGAATTGCTTTGTTTAGGTAACAGATATTAACATTTCTTGAATATACAGTACTTCTACCTTTCTATTCCGACTGATGCCTGGCACCTTCCCTGTTGAACCCTCAACCTGTCTGTCTCATCGCTATAGTTCATATCATCCCTGATATGTCTTCTTGGTGTTATTTCTAGGTTATCCTGACTTGCACATCTGTTCTTCACCACATTTATGCCAATCAGAGATAACATTGGGGTAGGAGGTGCTACAATCTGGATATCCAAGCTGAAAAGTAAGGAAGTTAGTGATTATAAATGGAAGGCTCATTAGACCTAACATCCTTGTTTCATCAGTACCAGTGGTTCCTGCATTAGAAAATATCTTACAGATATGTGTATATCATCAATAAAGTGCTATGTGCATTTGCATTAAATGTTTCCTCAAGTTACAATATTAAAGGGACCTGTCACCAGGTTTTCTCCATATAAAGTATGGCCAGCATCTTTCAGCCCTCTGTTAAAACATTCTACTATACTGTAGACATGTCCCCAATCTGCTCTGCAAGGCACAAAAAAGAGCTTTCATTATACTTACACACTGCACACTCCGGTCCAATGGGTGTTGCTGGTCTTGATTCGTTGTCTCCTCTTTTGATACAATTGTCATCACACAGTACTACAGTACTTTGCTGTAGCCATGGCAAGACAGAGAGTAGTGTGCCTGCGCAGGAGTACAATGGAGGACACTGTATGGATGACGTAGGATGCATTATCCATTCAAAGCAGGGGAGGACGGTGATTGCAAGAAGAGAGGAGGCGCCGACTCAAGACCAGCAATGCACATTGGACCGGACAACGCCATCTGTGAGGGGATTGGGGACATCTATACAGCATACCAGAATGCTGTAACCGAGGTCTCACAGGTGCTGTTGGAGCGCCCCGCAGGGCCATGGGTTACTCTGTACCGGGCCCGTTTTCAATGGGGGATGTCACGGTAGCAGTGACCCGGTCCGTGGCCCTGGGCGTCCAGTAATAAAATTGAGGAAAGTTGTGTGATGTTTAAGTGTGATGCCAGCAATGAGTGTCCGACGCTGCGGTTTTGGTCCTCTAGGGCTGATGGTGGCGCAGCAAAGAATGGTTCAGCTCCCCACGGGTGGAGCGGGTGCCCCAGGGCAAAGATATTTGATTAATGGTTCAGATGGCGGTGAACGTTGGGGTGCAGAGAAATAAGAGAAGGACACAGAAAGGTGCAGGTTTCTTTACCTTTTACTTGCAAGTGGTTGTGATCCGGGGTACCACATACAGGTGATGGATTGAGTCCGGCTCGTCTGGAGTCATTCAGGGGATCCACCCTGCCAGGTGGGGTTTGGGACCTTCCTTCTGTGCTTTGTTTTTGGGTCCCTGCTGTTTGTAACTAAGCTGCGACCCTCTCTTGTGTGATGGCATCTAACCTGTATGGCTGACAGCGTGAGCCTATATCACGGGTTTTGTCCTTTTCACCATCAGACCAGGGCTCTTGATCTGCTGCCGTGCCTTCAGGTGTTCAATGTCGCCCAGGAATTTGCAGTCCTCTGTACTGCCAGTTTCGGCGGTCAGGGCATAGAGCTCCTGTTCAGCCTAGGACTCTGGCGTCCTCTTTTTATATCAGCGCTTCCCTCTGGGGTCAGCTATACGCAATTTCAGCTTCCCCAGAACCTCTTGTCTCTGCTCCTGTCCTTTTCCCTCTTAACAGATCGACTCCCCGTCACCAACTGACTGTCGTGTGTCATGAGCTCAGGCTGCTCTCGTTTCCATGACAACTCCCTGTTTACTCTCTCAGCTGACTTCTTGCTGACTCACTAACCCCATCTGCTGGCCAGAATTTATAAGGAAACTCCCCTTTCTGACCTGCAGCAGGAATTGTCATGTAATCTGTGTTACCTGGCATGGGGGCCCCCCTCCTGCCTCCAGGCATGACTTCACCCCTTAGAGGGAGGCAATGTCACTGTGACAACCAGACTCTGGGGTGTCACATTGGCCCTACTTTACATGGGGAAACCTTGGTGACAGGTTCCCTTTAATAATTTCTGTGATGACTATTACAAATTGAGAATATTGCGACTTAAGATCAAAACTCTTTGGAAAACTAGTTAGTAGCACTAGTGCCTTCAAGTTGTCAGCTCAAATAGGAAAAGATCAAAGAAGGAAAAACTAATATGGATGAAGCCAGTTCTTACAAATGGGAGTAATACAAAGATTGCTGGAAGCTGGAAATTACTTTCTACATTGAGTACAAAAAATTCTTCAGGCTGGGGCCACCCACGACCAGACAGGGGCCTTCTGGCATTTGCCGGAATTGCAAGATGGCCAGTCCATCCCGAACACAATTTATTGTATTACATCACTTAGTTAACCCTATCTTTAATTTCATTACATTATTGTTCACAATTGGCTGCAGATAGATTTTTGTTCTAAAATCTGAATTAATATTTTATATATTATAATATTATAAATAGTAACTATATATATATATATATATATATATGTTAGAAAAAACAAATGTTAGAGGTTCTACATAATGTGATTCCTTCACCAAATGTAAACTTGTCTGTCTATGAGAAATTCTTAATTGGTAACTTGGGAAAACTTGATCTTGCAAAATGTACTTTGGACTAGAAAACATTAATTGAAAGTAGCGGTAAGTCCTGACAAGCTATATTTAAAGTACTTCATTAAAAAAACATACATTTATCATACTTTTTCTTGATGTTGCCAAGTCACAGAGTTAAGCTACTATAAGTGTTATTTTTTGTACTTTTCTACAAGGGATAGATAGATCACCGTAAATGTTGTAACTAAGACTTAACATTGAAACATGAAAATCCTTATTTACAAATAGAGAATATTCTAAGAGTACCAGCATTTTCCATTTTTATGTTTCCTATAAACCAATACCATCATGTTAAAACAGTATTAACGAGTCCTAAGTGTTTTTGTTTTATCGCTTTGGTAATATTTAAATAGATTAACATTCTTGGGTCTTTAGTCAGGAAGTTTATATAGAAAACAACTCTGGCAGATGCAGAATTCATTACAATTTTAAAGGCATATAGTGGCATGTAAAAGTTTGGGCGCCACTGATCAAAATTATTGTTATTATGAGCAGTTAAGCAATTTGATGATGAAATGATCTCTAAAAGACCTAAAGTTAAACATGACACATTATCTTTGTATTTAAGGCAAAAAATAAATATATACATTTTTAACTCTTACATTTTAAAAATTTCAAAAAAGGAAAATGGGCTGATGTAAAAGTTTGGGCACCCTGCATGGTGTGTACCAAGTTGCATCCTCTTATGCAAATATCACTGCTTGTCAATGTTTTTTGCAGCCAGCCAAGAGTCTTTCAATTCTTGTTTGAGGGATTTTCATCCTTTCTTCCTTGGAAAATTCTCCCAGTTCTGTGAGATTCCTGCATGCACTGCTATTTTGAGGTCTAGCCACAGATTTTCAATTATGTTCAGATCAGGGGACTGTGAGGTCCATTGTAAAACATTCAACTTGAATCCATTTTTCCCTCTAACCGTGAAATGTTCCCGTGTCATTGGCTGCAGTACAACCCCAAACCATGATTGATCCACCCCCATGCTTATTGGTTGGCAAGATGATCTTTTTCTTAAATTCTGTGTCCTTTTTTCTTCACAAACCTTTCACCTTTGATCATTGTGGCCAAAGAGTTATATTTTAACCTCATTGGTCCACAGGAATTGTTTACAAAATGCATCAATCTATGTTTTTTTTGCATACTTCTGACTCTGAATGTTATAGTAAGGACACAGGAGAGGTTTTCTCTTATGACTCTTCCATCAAGGCAATAATTGTGCTGGTGTCTCTTAAAAGAGCAATGTACCACAACTCCAGAGTATATTAAGTCTTTCTCAAGGTCTTTTGCAGTCAAGCAGGGGTTCTTCTTGCCTCTCTTTCAATCCTACGAGCAGATCTCATTGAAATTTTGCTTGATCTTCAAGACCTTATCTTGACCTTCACTGTTCCTGTTAACTGCCATTTCTTAATTACATTTGACCTGAGAAAAGTGCAACTTAAAAACGCTTTGCTATCTTCTTATGGTCTTCTCCTGCTTTATGGGCCTCCACCATTTTCATTTTCAGACTGCTAGGCAGCTGCTTAGAAGAACAAATGGCTGCTGGTTTTTTGGCAAAAGGTTAGAGGGGGCAGGGTTTTTATAAACCTGGGAAATTTGCATCACCTGGCCTTTCCTAACAATGATAGTGAACAAGCCATAACCCCAACAGGTTAATTAAGGTCTGAAGCAATTTTCCATTTTGTAATTTTTAAAAATGTATACATTAATATATATATATATATATATATATACTGTATATATATATATATATATATATATATATATATACTTTTCCTAAAATACAAAAAGGAAATGTTTCATGTTTAACTTTGGCTCTTTTAGAGATCATTTCATCTTCAACTTGCTTAACTGTTCACACTGTTCATAATAACGGTAATTTTGATTTGGGGTTCCCAAACTCTTACATGCCACTATAGTAAATAGATCCCTATTTCGATCAGTATTTTTTTATTTACGTTTAAATACAGTAATTTACACTATAAAAATAAAAAAATTTAGTTTAACTTACAACTTATATTTATTAACTAAATATTAACGTTTTATTAAAATGCTGCATTCTTATAACATTATTTGCAGGAAGTTAAATTAGCTTATTTGCTTTGGTGAGATGTAATGACTAGTGTTGAGCATTCCGATACCGCAAGTATCGGGTATCGGCCGATACTTGCTGTATCGGAATTCCGATACCGACTTCCGATATTTTTTCAATATCGGAATTCGGCATCGGAATCGGAAGTTCAGTTGATTGACGGCCTGACGTCATCATGATGCGCGGTGTGTGCGCATCATGATGCGCCGTCATTTCGGGCCTTCCGGGGGTCTCTGCCGGCCTGCCGGGGGGCTGTGCCGGCCTGCCGGGGGGCTGTGTGGACTGCCCGGGGTCTCTGCCGGCCTGCTGGGGGGCTGTGCACCCTGTGGGGGTCTGTACCGGCCTGCCGGGGGGCTGTGCCGGCCTGCCGGGGGGCTGTGCTGATGTCCGGGGGTCTGTGCAAGCATCGTCCGATGGGACTACAAGTCCCATCGGGCGATGCCTGCTACCATGACAGTGATTGACACATTAGCCAATGATGGGACAGTAGTAGTCCCATCATCCGGCTAATGTGTTAAATGTTAAAAAAAAAAAAAAAAAAAAAAAAAAAAAAATACTACATACATACTACATGCTACATACATACTACATATATACTACATACATACTACATACATGCTACATACATACTACATGCATGCTACATACATACTACATATATACTACATACATACTACATACATACTGCATGCTACATACATACTACATACATACTACATACATACTACATGCATGCTACATATATACTACATGCTACATACATACCACATGCTACATACATACCACATACATACTACATGCATGCTACATATATACTACATGCATGCTACATACATACTACATATATACTACATGCATGCTACATACATACTACATGCTACATGCATGCTACATACATACTACATACATGCTACATATATACTACATACATACTACATATATACTACATGCATGCTACATATATACTACATACATACTACATATATACTACATGCATGCTACATATATACTACATACATACTACATATATACTACATACATGCTACATACATACTACATACATACTACATATATACTACATGCATGCTACATATATACTACATGCTACATACATACCACATACATACTACATACATGCTACATATATACTACATGCATGCTACATACATACTACATATATACTACATGCATGCTACATACATACTACATGCTACATGCATGCTACATACATACTACATACATACTACATGCTACATACATACCACATATATACTACATACATACAATACATTCATACAATACATACATAGACATACAGTACATATAACATAGAGTAACATACTTACCAATACTTGTCACATTGTTCCCCGAAGCCATTGTCTTTCCGGAATAAATATTAACATAACAAACCACAAAAATACTCACCCACGATCCGAAGCAGTCCACGAGTGTGTCCCACGACGATCTTGGGTAGAGAACTGCAGCATCAGATGATGCTGCCGTTCTCTACGGGCTGCAGGAATCCAATGACGGAAGGTAGGTATCCTTCCGCACTGTATTCCTCCGCCACTTAAAAAAAAAAAAGTCCCTAGTCTCACTTTATGCCATTGCTGTGTGGGAAATTCCCACACAGCAATGGCATAAAGTGAGACTAGGGACTTTTTTTTTTTTAAGTGGCGGAGGAATACAGTGCGGAAGGATACCTACCTTCCGTCATTGGATTCCTGCAGCCCGTAGAGAACGGCAGCATCAGCTGATGCTGCAGTTCTCTACCCAAGATCGTCGTGGGACACACTCGTGGACTGCTTCGGATCGTGGGTGAGTATTTTTGTGGTTTGTTATGTTAATATTTATTCCGTAGACGACAATGGCTTCGGGGAACAATGTGACAAGTATTGGTAAGTATGTTACTCTATGTTATATGTACTGTATGTCTATGTATGTATTGTATGAATGTATTGTATGTATGTAGTATATATGTGGTATGTATGTAGCATGTAGTATGTATGTAGTATGTATGTAGCATGCATGTAGCATGTAGTATGTATGTAGCATGCATGTAGTATATATGTAGTATGTATGTAGCATGCATGTAGTATATATGTAGCATGTATGTAGTATGTATGTGGTATGTATGTAGCATGTAGTATATATGTAGCATGCATGTAGTATATATGTAGTATGTATGTAGCATGTATGTAGTATATATGTAGTATGTATGTAGTATATATGTAGCATGCATGTAGTATATATGTAGTATGTATGTAGTATATATGTAGCATGCATGTAGTATATATGTAGCATGCATGTAGTATATATGTAGTATGTATGTAGTATATATGTAGCATGTATGTAGTATGTATGTAGCATGCATGTAGCATGTAGTATGTATGTAGCATGCATGTAGTATATATGTAGTATGTATGTAGCATGCATGTAGTATATATGTAGCATGCATGTAGTATGTATGTGGTATGTATGTAGTATATATGTAGTATGTATGTAGTATATATGTAGCATGTATGTAGTATGTATGTAGCATGCATGTAGCATGTAGTATGTATGTAGCATGCATGTAGTATATATGTAGTATGTATGTAGCATGCATGTAGTATATATGTAGCATGCATGTAGTATATATGTAGTATGTATGTAGTATATATGTAGCATGTATGTAGTATGTATGTAGCATGCATGTAGCATGTAGTATGTATGTAGCATGCATGTAGTATGTATGTAGCATGCATGTAGTATATATGTAGCATGCATGTAGTATATATGTAGTATGTATGTAGTATATATGTAGCATGTATGTAGTATGTAGCATGCATGTAGCATGTAGTATGTATGTAGCATGCATGTAGTATATATGTAGTATGTATGTAGCATGCATGTAGTATATATGTAGTATATATGTAGCATGCATGTAGTATATATGTAGTATGTATGTTGCATGTAGTATGAATGTAGCATGTATGTAGTATGTAGTATGAATGTAGCATGTATGTAGTATGTAGTATGAATGTAGCATGTATGTAGTATGAATGTAGCATGTAATTTTTTTTTTTTTTTTTTTTTACATTTAACACATTAGCCGGATGATGGGACTACTACTGTCCCATCATTGGCTAATGTGTCAATCACTGTCATGGTAGCAGGCATCGCCCGATGGGACTTGTAGTCCCATCGGACGATGCCTGCACAGACCCCCGGAGCCTGCACAGACCACCGGCAGGCCGGCACAGCCCCCCGGCAGGCCGGCACAGCCCCCCGGCAGGCCGGCACAGCCCCCCGGAGCCTGCACAGACCACCGGCAGGCCGGCACAGACCACCGGAGCCTGCACAGACCCCCTGGCAGGCCGGCACAGCCCCCCGAAAGGCCCGTACAGACCCCAGAGAGGCTGTACAAGGGCAGGAAAGGGTTTTTCTTATTCCGATACCGGAAGTCCCATAGACTTGAATGGGACTTCCGGTATCGGAATCGGCGATACCGATACTTTTTTTAAAGATCGGCCGATACCATCCGATACGATACTTTGAAGTATCGGATGGTATCGCTCAACTCTAGTAATGACATTGTGACAAAAAATCATTGGTAAAAATGCTGTACAATTTCAATTTTTTTTAGAATTTGAATTCTTATTTTGCATTTTATATATTATATTTTTTCTTGTTTGCCAAAATATGATTAGCATTTCATATATACTATTTTGCAATATCATACAATAGCACTGAGTTTATATTTTCTGTTTTCCTGAGGTTGTTAAAGCGGAATAAGGTAATTGAAAGTAGATTAAAGAACAATTTTATTTCCTTTACATTTCTTATCTATTTGTAGTGTAACAGTCTGTAAAAGATTAGAACCAAGTCTTACACTGAATTTAACCTTTAACTTGAGAATAGTAAGAGGGAATTCGCAATATCTCAAATATTTTGAAATATAACCATTTGTTTTAGAGAATCTTAATCATGTGTTAAAATTTTTTAAATGTGCAAAACATATAATTTAATGACCATTTGTATATGTTACATTTGTATGTCAGTTGTGGCCAAAAGTATTGATACCCCTGCAATTCTGTCAGATAATACTCAGTTTCTTCCTGAAAATGATTGCAAACACAAATTCTTTGCTATTATTATCTTCATTTAATTTGTCTTAAATGAAAAAACACAAAAGAGAATGAAGCAAAAAGCAAAACATTGATCATTTCACACAAAACTCCAAAAATGGGCCAGACAAAAGTATTGGCACCCTCAACCTAATACTTGGTTGCACAACCTTTAGCCAAAATAACTGCGACCAAACGCTTCCGGTAACCATCAATGAGTTTCTTACAATGCTCTGCTGGAATTTTAGACCATTCTTCTTTGGCAAACTGCTCCAGGTCCCTGATATTTTAAGGGTGCCTTCTCCAAACTGCCATTTTTAGATCTCTCCACAGGTGTTCTATGGGATTCAGGTCTGGACTCATTGCTGGCCACCTTAGAAGTCTCCAGTGCTTTCTCTCAAACCATTTTCTAGTGCTTTTTGAAGTGTGTTTTGGGTCATTGTCCTGCTGGAAGACCCATGACCTCTGAGGGAGACCCAGCTTTCTCACACTGGGCCCTACATTATGCTGCAAAATTTGTTGGTAGTCTTCAGACTTCATAATGCCATGCACACGGTCAAGCAGTCCAGTGCCAGAGGCAGCAAAGCAACCCCCAAAACATCAGGGAACCTACGCCATGTTTGACTGTAGGGACCGTGTTCTTTTCTTTGAATGCCTCTTTTTTTAACCTCTTTTTGGATAAAATATTTAGGCTTACTGTGCGCTGCTGAGACCAGGATAAAGTCACCACATGAGAAGCTTTTAACTCTTTATTTCCAACGCGTTTCAAAGTGAAAAACCACTTCTTCTTCAGGGGTTGACATGTCATGATAACTGGTCACAGTTATTTTGGCTAAAGGTTGTGCAACCAAGTAATAGGCTGAGGGTGCCAATACTTTTGTCTGGCCCATTTTTGGAGTTTTGTGTGAAATGATCAATGTTTTGCTTTTTGCTTAATTGTCTTTTGTGTTTTTTCATTTAAGACAAATTAAATGAAGATAATAATAGCAAAGAATTTGTGTTTACAATCATTTTCAGGAAGAAACTAAGTATTATCTGACAGAATTGCAGGGGTGTCAATATTTTTGGCCACAACTGTATATGTATGTAATGTATATACCGTATATATATATTCAGTATATATATATTCAGTATATATATGTATATTTAGAATCAGTTGACTTACTGAAAGTTGGAATAAGACTAAATATCATGTTTCTGTCTAAACTATGTGTATATAAATGTAAATTAACTCAAGTCTGACGTTGCATTGCCGTTTCATAATGCAGATTCTATTACATATATTTCTTCCATTTCAATCCATAGCATGTTCCCTGCTTTTCCTCTTTCATTCTTCTCCTCTTCTTACACTGAGTTTGAGAATGAAATGCTGCACTGCTGAGAAAATGCCATGAAAATATAACCCAGTGTGTTCCGTAAAAATAAATAAGCAAGGCCACCCAAAAATTCAATTAGTGCTAGTGTAGAATGCAGGAAATGGCTGGAGATCCGTCAAAGGCAGCCCTAGGCTAGATCCAGGATACGGAGCAGTGACAGGACGACTTGGAGCAGGGAATCAGTCTCAGTGTGAAGATGGCTCTACTCCAAGGAAAACTGCATGCTAATAGGTTAATACTGATTTCCTGAAACATCCAGCCTGGGTATTACAAGCTGGAATTCACATTCAGACCTAGGCAATGACTGATTCTCAGACTTTGCTTTTACGGTGATGAAATAACACTAGAAAGTTCACGTCGCATTAGATATTTCATGTTTTAAGCTTATTAAACATTCAGAGTACAAACTGTGCAGATTTCTTCAAGCCACCTGAATAAGCAACAAGCAAGGGTTGAGAAACTGATTTGTATTTTAATATGTCCCCGTGAGAAGTTTCCCAAACTTGGATGGCCCTGTATTGGTTAATATTACTTCTAACCAATTCTTGTTTATTTTTTAAAATTTTTTCTAGTAGGATGTGTGAATTTGTAATATTTGGTAGTGAAAACTATCCTGTCATTTCCCCTTCGTGATCATCCAGCAACCATCTAAAGCCATGTTCATGTCCTTTTAATTAGGTTTCCTGCATTTTTCTCATCATGATAATTTGCAGCTTGTGCTACGGCACCAGTTCTACCAGTGGATGGTAGAAATACAGGCAGCAAGTCTGTGACTTCTAAGAGTGCTCATCATAGACAGGTTTCAGATAACGGTGGCTATTTTCAGAAGATGCAAGGGGGTTTGCATCTTCTGAACATCAGCATGATAATTTAAAATCTTGGTCTGTTGACTCTTCATTTTACATGTAAAGTTAATTTTACGATTTGGACTGAAGGGTTTCTTTAATTTGTAGTAGTTCATCAAGTATTTACTGAGCATAAATGTAAGGAAGAGTACCAGAGAAGGGGTACCTTTACATGCTGGTTCCAGAACTGCCGGGGCTGTCACCCATGTTGCAGGGGGGAAGATCTAGAGTGCTGGACAAATCAGGTCATGTGACTTGGGGAAGACGAGGCGGGACTATATAGCGCTGTGCGCGGAAAAAAGAGCAGAGCTCGCGCGGGAAAGCTGAGTGGCCGGACGGGCGCTGTGACCGCTGGGAAGGCAGAGCTTCTCGGTTGCGCAGGCCGTCCCTACAGACCCCCTACAGAGGGGTTGATCGCTGATAGGAGACCAATTGACAGGTTCCCGTCTCTCTCCTCGCTTGGACGCCGACGCCACAGACCATGCCGTTGGTAGAATGCCGCGAGGAACTCCCAGCTAGGCCAAGACCTTTTGTACAAGGGCTTGCACACCGCTGAGCGAGAGCTCACGCTGGACTCAGTACCGTGCCAGCCACCGTTAGGTATGGGAAATCTTCCCAGAGACTTTGTCGATTCATCATGTGCCGCTGTTGTCGGTGCCAGCGTTGGACCGCCGGCTGCCACAGACTTCATCTGAACCTCACGTGCCACTGCTGCCAGTGCCAACATTGGAACCCTAATACGCTGTACACCAGAAGACTGCAGTTTGAAAATGTTTTCCCTTTTCTTTCTAAACTATCCTACATCCCTTTCCTATCCCTTTCCAAACTCCCTTTCCCATCCTTTGTCCTATCATACCCCTTCGTGCCCTGTTACTCCCTGCGTGGAGTGTATTTGGAGAAAATAAAACTCTGTTAACTCTTGATCTGTCTCCTGTCTGTGGCGACATCCCACGTTCCTGTGATTTCTACATACACATACCGCATGCCTTCATCTTGGATCCAACACTAAAGGTTGTACGTTTGCCTCTTAAATTTACCATTATGTAAAATTGTTGCGCTCTACATTGTCAATGTCTTTGTATTGGCACAGGAAAAATATATATCTTTGTACCATGTTAGCCAGTAGATAGAAGAATATTTAGAATTGAGAGTCCTCAGTGGTTGATACCTTTTAATGGCTAACTGAACAGATGTGTCATGGGAAGCCTAGGTAACTTTAGGCTGAAACCCCGGGGCCCCTGCGGTGTCCCTCAGACTAGGGGAAACCCTGTCTGTCCCTCAACCCAGGGTTTACACTAAAGGTGTGCCTGCCTGGGCCTCCTCCCTGTCCTTGTCTCCTGTCCAGCCCTAAGCTGAACCCATCACCCTCCACCCAGTGAGGAGACCAAACACCAGACCCCACAAATAAGTATGGACAGGGATAACGGAAATGCACCACACCGCGTACACACAGGGGAATACAGTAATGTGCAAGGGCAACCAAATTATACAACACAGGGAGGCAAAATGGCAACAATGGAATATACTACACCAGCAACCGTATGCTCTTTAGACCACCACTCCAGACCGGTATCGCTTAGCACAAGGCAAGAGCTATAGTCGGCGACGCCCCTAGTCACACAGGGCAATTTAAAGACAGAGGGCGTGGCTAAGCCCTCAGCCAGAATGACAACCTGGTTAACCCAATCCAAGCCGGATCAGAAGACCAACCAGCGCCGCTGAGAACCATGTGGTAGGATGGGGTATTACCGCTGTCTGCCGGACACCCTGGTGCGAACAGTGTCCGACATGACAAGATGGTAACAAATTGCAAGCTTTCGAGACTACTCAGGTCTCTTCATCAGGCTAGCCTGATGAAGAGACCTGAGTGTGGTGCCCCTGAGGCTCAGTCGCCACAGAGGTACTGCACCTTCAACTAAGGTGTGGTGCCCCACCAACTAGGTAAGTTGGGAACTCCTTTCCACACTCCAACACCTGCACCCACACACAGGATAGTTCAGCAATGGACCAGATTGCGGCTCCATGCTTAGAGGATAGCAGAGCACCTTTCGTGGGTCCTTGCTTCGTAACACGAGATGTGCTGGGAGGTGGGTGGAGTTAGATATAAAACAGTAGGAAAGTTTAGAATTACAGATCAGTCTTACAGGAGTTCAGTCTGGGAGTGAGTCTAGAGGTCAGTCAGTCAGGAGAGACTGAGGACTGATCCCTGGAAGGAGGGATGGAGGAAGGAGTGCTGCAGCTGCCTCAGTAACCTGAGCCAGCTGGCACGGGAAAGGAACAGAAGGAGAAAGACGTAGAACTGCAACCTAAGCTTCCATAAGAGAGAGAAGGACTAGCGCAGAACGAAGGAGTAGGAGAACAGAGAGGAGTTGTGGGTTGGAAGAGGAACCCTGCCTATAGGTTCACAGCGCAAGGCCGGGGCCCGGTCCCCGAGGTTGTATGGACACTTATGGTTCTGCAGCAGACACCGGTGGAGTAGTTGGCTGTAAATGCACTACTCCCATCCAGGACTTGGGGCACAACAGCAACTGCATAGAGAGCCAGGACTCTGGAGAAAGGAGTCCCCGAGAGAGGCAACAGCTGTCTGTCATACAAGTAGAGTTGTTAGGAACATCTGACAGGAGGAACTTCAGGGTACCACGGTACTGGAGCTCTTCACACTAAAAGGCGCAATAGAGGAGTCGTTCAGGAAAGGTACATGTTGGCGGAGTGTTGGAGAGGAGAAGCCTGACTTGTCAGGGAGGTTGATTGAGTCTCTGCTCTGGAGGACACGGCACGGAGGCAGGCACCAGTGTGTATCACAAACTGTGAGTAAAGCTTTGGAACTACAAGCCCTGGTGTCCTCCATTCAATTGTGCGCCAACACCGCCAGCACCGCTACATCTGGGTACCAACGTTCCTCACACCGCCTGCGTCTATACACTGCCCTGGGGTTACAGCTTCACCTGTGGGGAGCTACACCATCTATGCTGCAACACACCATCAGCCCCAGAGGATCTGCACGCAGCGTTTGCTTAACATCTTGCTTGCCAAACACCACAGGTGGCGTCACGAACTATTCCATTACACCATTACAATTCCCCATTACTTGGGCGCCCAGGGCCACGGACCAGGTCACTGCTGCTGTGATACATCCCACTGACACCGGCCTGGTACCAAGTACCCCACAGCCCTGGGAGGGCGACCCATGAGTAGTCTCGAAAGCTTGCAATTTGTTACCTTCTTTTCAGTTAGCCATTAAAAGGTATCAACCACTGAGGACTCTCAATTCTAAATATTCTTCTTTGAATTGGCAGTCATTCTATCAATTAGGTCTACATCGTCAGTGAATCCTTCTCCATCACAGAAGCAACACTATGTCTTGGCCGACTGTAATTCATTAGTTTGTTATTGTTATCATTATGGTGTAAGGAGGGAGACCGGACCGCGGTACCTGTACCAATTCGGGTCTGGAACTGCTGAGGCTGTGTCCCTGGTTGTCCAGGGGAAGGTATAAGGGCCCAGACAGATCTCCTGACCCGGAAGCTGGGGGCGCGGTTAAAAGTAAAAGCACAGGCAGCATTGTGCAGTTTCCTGCTGGCGGTGACAGAGGAGAAGTGTGTGCATGCACCGTGCTTTGCGGGGTGCACAGCCAGGCTGCATCGAAACGTGGCCGACTCGATGTGAGGGCACCACTGGAGCCAGCAGCAACAGCAGTAGCAGCAGCAACAGAGAGAGGGTCGTCTTCTCTGTCCAGCTCAGTGCCACACTTAAAAATAAGAGCCAGGGCAGAGTACAGGATTGGTCACTGCAACCCTCTGTGCAGGACAGTGTAACGCCGCTCTTCCAGGACCAAGGATCGCCTGCAGCTTCACTGATTATAGCTGCAATAGCTTATGGAATAGGGGCTCAGTGAGTAATATCGGAGAATGCCTGCTGCCACCAGACCGACCGTTGTGTGCAGGACATCCTTGGGAAAACACAGCACCAGCCTTTGTTGGTGCTACAGCCTTCAAAGCATCATCTGCAGCCCGGGGAATCTCTGACACGATAAGTTGTTGAAAGAACAGCTGTTATCTTTTCATTGTTCACTTACTCTGCATTTTTTTTTACAAATTAACTGTTCATTTCCCTGCGAGGAATATTTTACTGTTAAATTAAATTGTTAACTCTTGACCGGCCTCTCTTGCGTCACTGCATCCCGCAATCTGCTTACACTTGGTGTAGTCGGCAGGATGCAGTCTACAAGCACAGAGACAGCAGACCAAGCGGCCATGGGTGCCCCAAGGGCCAGCTTGCCATTGGGGGGCAATGCTCAGCAATCTCAAAAAGTTCACAGGGAGCAATTCACGGCTGTGGGACTGGACCAGGTGAGTCAAGGGAATGCTGAGAATGCACCTGATGACACCCGCCATGCAGGCAGAGATTGCTGTGATGGCCCTGGACGGGGAAGCCAGGTGTTCTGTGATGTTTCGGCCCCCCGCACGAGCGGAACACTTTTACCAAGGTGTTGCAAATTTTGGAGGAGATGCATGGGGACCCCACAGATATTGGGGAATTGCGCATGCGCCTGTTCAGCCATGTACAGAGTGAGGGGAAGTCCGTGACCCAATATATGAACGCCTTGCAAAAGAGTTACGCGGCAATCACCAAGCGGGATGATGTGGGTGTGGGTCCTCATGACGTGATCTTAAGAGACCAACTGATAGCTGGTCTTAGAAACCCGTTTCTTAAGCAGGCCATACGAGAATGCTTGCACGTTAATCCCCGCATGACCTTCCTAGAAATTGGAAATGACAAAAATCTTGGCACTCAATATGTGAAATATTCAGACGCTTTTATTTTGTGCATCCAGACAGAAAGATTTAAACGTTTTCGGTCCAGCATAGGACCTTCATCAGAAAAATCTCGTTTACTGAAATAAATAAATCCTTGCAATGGTAGCCAAAAGAAGGACAAAGTCGAGAGTCTGGATGTCCAGTGAAAATGTTAAATGGCTGGCGTCTGGAATCGTATGTGGACTGAGCCGTTCAAAATTAGAACAGGCAGCTGTGCAGCATAGGGCTTCAGAAAAGGGACCTCCAGGGTCACTAAAATAAGAAGTGAAGACAGCGCTGGTAGCAGTGGGTATACAACCTCTAGAATTGAATTGCACTGGTGAAACCCTGGTCCGTGGTCTGGCTGCCCTGTGTGGAAGACCCTGGAGGTCCTTTTTCTGAAGCCCTACGCTGCACAGCTGCCTGTTCTAATTTTGGACGGCTCAGTCCACATACGATTCCAGATGCCAGCCATTTAACATCTTCACTGGCCATCCAGACTATGAACCTTGTCTAGTGATGACCGACCATTTCACCAAGTTCGCTGTGGTTACTCAGACTCGAGATCAAATTGCCGACTCAGCTGCACAGGCTGTCTGTCGAGACTTCATCCGGGTATACAGTTTCCCAAAGCAAATTCATTCTGACCAAGGTGCTTGTTTCCAAGGCCAAGTGATGGGAGAGTTACACCGTCTGTACCAAACTGAGAAGTCAAGAACGATGCCCTATCATCCCCAAGGGAGTGGAGCCTGTGAACGCTTTAAGCGGACGCTGATCCAGATGCTGAGAACTTTGAAGGAAGATGTCAAAGTTCATTAGCCTGAGTATGTGGCTGAATTGGTCTGGGTGTACAACAACCAGGTGCACTACACAACAGGATACACCGTGTATACTCTGCTATTTGGGTGGAAAGGACAGGAAACCACAAAGCTGGAGCTGGATCCAGAAGAAGACTACCCACGGATGGGGGTGTCTTCCTGGGTCCGAGAACATAGACATTGGTTGCAGACTCTTCACCGGCTGCTGCAGACTAGGTTCCAGAAACGAGTGAAATGTCGAGTTCACAATGCTGGCCCGGTGTGTGAGGTCCAACCTGAAGGAGAAGAAGGGGAGCCTGCCCGAATTGTCCACCGCAACATGTTGCATCCCTGCCTGTCGTGGGACACGGATGAGGAGGAGATAGAGTCTGATCCCACCGAGGTGCCTGGACACCCTGCTCCTGGCTACGATGAGGAAGAACCATTTGCATCATCCTTAGACTTGGAAAGCTCATCGTCCGCCAGTCCAGGGGAAATATGGCAGCCAGAAACTCCAGAAATGGCTGCTCCATTGGAACTGGACGCACCCCCGCCTTACACTATCTAACCCAACTCAACCTCACCTGCACCGCACTGAACGGACTACCACTGGAATACCCCCTACTCATTATGAACAGGATCAGTTTATTTGGATAGTTCAAGAAATAGAAGCGTGCCAACGTCTACTGCAATAACTCTCGCCCGTGGAATTGCGAGCTAAAGGAGAGGAGTGTAAGGAGGGAGACCAGACCCGGGGTACCTCTACCAATTCAGGTCCAGAACTGCTGAGGCTGCATCCCAGGATGTCCTGGGGAAGGTATAAGGGTTCAGACAGATCTCCTGACCTGGAAGCTGGGGACGCGGTTAAAAGTAAAAGCGCGCGCAGCGTTGCGCAGTTTACCACCAGTGATGACAGAGAAGTGTGTGTGCAGAGTGCTCCATGGAGTGCGCAACCAGCCTGCAACAAAACACTGCCGACTCGACGTGAGGGCACCACCAGAGCCAGCAGCAGCAGCAGCAGTAGCAGCGGCCGCAGAGAGAGGGCCGGCTGCTCTGTCCAGCTCAGCGCCACACTTAAACATAAGAGCCAGGGCAGGATACAGGACTGGTCGCTGCAAACCTCTGTGCAGGACAGTGTAACATCGCTCTTCCAGGATCAACGATCGCCAGCAGTTTCACTGATTATAGCTGCAACAGCTTATGGACTAGGGGCTCAGCGGGTAAAACCGGAGGCCGCCCGTTACCGCTAGAAGATGGACCGTTGTGTGCAGGACCTCCTTAGGAAGACACCGCGCCAGCCGTTGTCGGTGCTACATCTTTCATCTGCATCATCTGCAGCCCAGGGAATCTCTGACACAATAAGTTGTTGAAATAACTGCTGTTATCTTTTCATTGTTCACTTACTCTGTTTTTTTTTTTACAAATTAACTGTTTATCTCCCTGTGAGGAGTATTTCACTGTTAAATTAAATTGTTAACCATTGCTCTGGCTCTCTTGTGTCACTGCATCCAACAATCTGCTTACAATGGCATGCCAGTACAGAACACTCAGTTACTCCATAGTTCCTAAAGTGAGTGACAGGGTTGCTCATAGGAAGCGGTTTCATCAGCCTGGCATGTGGAGATATCACTATGTGACAATGGACCACCCAGCCACCTCTACAAGACCATAAATAAATTTTAGGGCCCTGGAAGTTACCAAGCAAATACCTGTAATATATCTGTATAAACATACTATAAATTACAAATACCAGTGTGCACTGGGAAGTATTGTATAACCTATTGTAGCTTGGTTTTTCTTTAACTATGGCTATCATTCAGTATACTGCTATTGCCCTGTATCTCAAGCCATCCACCTGGCAGCATTTTTGGCAATTTGCTCTGTCATACCTCTCTGCCTTACACCGCTGGTCATTTCCACTACTCAGCAAAGACTTCAGCACTTATAGTATGTATTATTGTCTTACAAATACAGTCATGGCCAAAAGTTTTGAGAATGACACAAATATTAATTTTTACAAAGTCTACTGCTTCATTTTTTCTAATGGCAATTTGCATATACTCCAGAATGTTATAAAGAGTGATCAGCTTAACAGCAATTACTTGCAAAGTCAATATTTGCCTAGAAAATGAACTTTATCCCCCAAAACACATTTCAACATCATTGCAGCCCTGCCTTAAAAGGACCAGCTAACATCGTTTCAGTGTTTGCTCCATTAACACAGGTGTGGGTGTTGATGAGGACAGGGCTGGAGATCAATCTGTCATGATTAAGTAAGAATGACACCACTGGACACTTTAAAAGGAGGCTGGTGCTTGGCATCATTGTTTCTCTTCTGTTAACCATGGTTATCTCTAAAGAAACACGTGCAGTCATCATTGCACTGCACAAAAATGGCCTAACAGGGAAGAGTATCGCAGCTAGAAAGATTGCACCTCAGTCAACAATCTATTGCATCATCAAGAACTTCAAGGAGAGATGTTCCCTTGTTGCCAAAAAGGCTCCAGGGCGCCCAAGAAAGACCAGCAAGCGCCAGGACCGTCTCTTAAAAGTGTTTCAGCTGAGGGATCGCACTACCAGCAGTGCAGAGCTTGCTCAGGAATGGCAGCAGGCAGGTGTGAGTGCATCTGCACGCACTGTGAGGCAGAGACTCTTGGAGCAAGGCCTGGTCTCAAGGAGGGCAGCAAAGAAGCCACTTCTCTCCAGGAAAAACATCATGGACAGACTGATATTCTGCAAGAGGTACAGGGAGTGGACTGCTGAGGACTGGGGTAAAGTCATTTTTTCTGATGAATCCCCTTTTCGATTGTTTGGGACATCTGGAAAACGGTTTATTCGGAGAAGACCAGGTGAGCGCTACCACCAGTCTTGTCTCATGCCAACTGTCAAACATCCTGAAACCATTCATGTGTGGGGTTGCTTCTCAGCCAAGGGAATGGGCTCTCTCTCAGTCTTGCCTAAAAACACAGCCATGAATAAAGAATGGTACCAGAATGTCCTCCAAGAGCAACTTCTCCCAACCGTCCAAGAGCAGTTTGGCGATCAACAATGCCTTTTTCAACATGATGGAGCACCTTGCCATAAAGCAAAGGTGATAACTAAATGGCTCAGGGAACAAAACATAGAGATTTTGGGACCATGGCCTGGAAACTCCCCAGATCTTAATCCCATTGAGAACTTGTGGTCAATCATCAAGAGATGGGTGGGCAAACAAAAACCTTCAAATTCGGACAAAATAAAAGCATAGATTTTGCAAGAATGGACTGCTATCAGTCAGGATTTGATCCAGAAGTTGATTGAGAGCATGCCAGGGAGAATTGCTGAGGTCCTGAAGAAGAAGGGTCAACACTGCAAATATTGACTTGCTGCATTAACTCATTCTAACTGTCAATATAACCTTTTGCTACTCATAATATGATTGCAATTATATTTCTGTATGTGATAAAAACATCTGACAAACACACATAAAAACCAGAGGGCAGCAGATCATGTGAAAATATAATATTTGTGTCATTCTCAAAACTTTTGGCCATGACTGTACATATTAATGAGCAAGCAGTACGTATAGTTCTGTATATTACTCTGTTTTGGGTACTTCCGATATCACTGGTCACAAGGGAAAAATAATATAGTACTGATTTTTCCATTCATAGGTTTAACTAAATTTTAACATGATATTTTATGTGTTTTACTAACAAGGCATTCTTCTTGGTGGTTTGCTTCTGCTGACTCCTCTATCCCTGTAATCACATTATCCTACCTTGATTGATATGGACGATGCATCCTACGTCATCCACACATCACTGCAAATCTTGCTCCTGGACAGGCGCAGTTTGCTCTGCTACCACTGGCACATGCATATTACAGGACTTTGTTCTTCCCTTAGTAGGCACCTGTGCTTCAACTTTTAAGGCGCTTAATTTGAAGTGCTATGTGGATCACGTAAGATGCATCATCCACATCAATTAAGAGAAATTGCCAGGCAAAGGTCAAAAATGCCTATAGGACCGTACTGCGTCAAATAACCTACAGTCTGGTTGAATTATAATCAGTATTTTTTTTATAGGCAGAGAAAGTTTGGAGGCTTATGTACAGATTGCTGGACTGCGGTAAAAGAGGAGTTAAGGGTAGTGACTTTAATTTACATTGGAGAAACCTGCTGACAGTTTCCCTTTATGCCACCCAGAGATGACATATTCAACTTTATACAAATGACATGTCAAAAACAAACAACACTTCATGTAGTGGAGACAAAGAAAATTAAAATAGTTCATGTCATATTAAATGTCATGATTCAATTTGCATGAATGTCTGATAATACAGTATATAAAGATTAAAAAGCAAGACTGGAAAGGGACAAATTACAGAACATGTGAGCTATAAACATACTTGGCTTTTAATCTTGACTTCCGTCCTCATGTTTATCTGAATAGATGCATGTTGTATATCCCATTTGTGTAACTTATCAAGTAACAATCATGTTGCTTATTTAGTTATCCATCTCCCATCATGTTTTTTTGAAAAATTAAAGTTGAAAAGGTCTTGGTTGTGTTGATCCATTTCACCTACATAACTATGACAATGCAAATAAAACCCCTTTCTATATATCTGTCTATGAGTCATAATTCAGATATTAGATTTGAATTTTTCATTTCTGTTTCAGGTACATGTACATGGCAAATAGTAACAAAAAACAGTATAAAATCCACATTTAAAGTAAGAGCTGTCAAAGCAATATCTGAAAGGGGTTGTACAGTAAAAAAGGTTCTGCTATTTTTTTTTTCCTTGAGACAACTCGTCACTTGTCCACCATCTGTCTCATTTTGCATTTTTCCTTTTTGTCTGAAAAAGTAACCCAATGGCAAAAGTGTTGTTTTTTCTGGATAAATTGAATGAATTACTTTGCTCAAATTTGCTACCACATTTTTATTTTTGCTTGGACGCATCTAAAGAAGGGATTAAGGGATTTTTTCCATCTGTAAAGCTTCTTGCTCATCTATAGACATGGAAATAGTGTAACATGTGAGTGCAACGTTGCATTGGCAATAAACACTGTTTTCAGTGGGACTGGATATTGGATGTCCATCTATTTTCTTTGGGTGCCACCATCTCAATTACATAATTGGGTATATAATGATTGGGCTGTTGGGTGCCAACTGCTCAATTCTCTTGTACTTAGATGATAGGCTGCCACCAGAGGAAGCAGCTATCTCCATTCTTCATAATGATAACACTGTTGACCTGAGCATGTACAGTTGGGAAAATAAGTATTTGATATACTGCCAATTTTCAAAACTTTCCCACCGTCAAAGAAAGAAGAGGACCGTCATTTTTATTGTATATAAGATACACTTCAACTGTGAGAGACATAATCTAAAAAAGAATCCAGAAAATCACATTGTATGATTTTTACATAATTAATTTGCATTTTATTGCATGAAATAAGTATTTGATACAATAGAAAAATAGAACTTAATATTTGGTACAAAAACCTTTGTTTGCAATTACAAGTAGTTCTTGACCAATTTTGAACACACTGCAGTAGGGTTTTGGCTCACTCCTCCATACAGATCTTCTGCAGATCTTTCAGGTCTGGAGACTGGCTAGGACACTCCAGGACCTTGAAATGTTGTGTGTTTCAGGTCATTGACATGCTGGAAGACCCAGCCATGACCCATCTTCAATGCTCTTACTGAGGGAAGGAGGTTGTTGGTCACAATTTTGCAATATATTACCCCATCCATCCTCCCTTCAATACGGTGCAGTCACCCTGTCCCTTTGCAGAAAATCACCTCCCAAAGTATGATGTTTTCCCCACAATTCTTCCCAGTTGGGACAGTGTTCTTGGGGTTGTACTCGTCTTTTCTTCTTCCTCCAAACACAGCGTGTGGAGTTGATCCCAAAAAGTTCTATTTTGGTCTCATCAGACTGTAGTGGCGGCATCTCTGCCCTTCTTCCCCTTCAGTGACATCAATTTACTCACTGCCGTGGCCTCCATTCCTCGCTTCCTGTTAAGCTGCTGATTCCCAGGGTTGCACTCACTAAACTTAGGGCATGTGCAGTCCTGTCTTCTTATTGGGACAGCGCGCTGTTCTAAAGTGTCCCCAACCAAGGGCTGGGAGACATTCATTATTTAAGGCATCTCCACCTGAATTGCAAAATTGTAAGTTTGTTACTAAACACTCTTGTTAGTTCTCAGGTTCCAGTGCTCATATTCCTGTATACCTGCCTATAATCAAATAGTGGTGGAAACCCCCCCCACTAATGTACGTCTACAGATCCAGTATCCAGTACGCTATGAACCCCCAAACAGACCCAGGTAAGTATTTCCAATATAATGTCAGGGTAGACTCATACCAAATTTTGAGTCTCCATTCAGCAAGATTTACTCAAATATATCTCCACAATGGGTTAAAATTAATTTGCTGCCTTATAGACATCATATTTTGTCATAAAACTACCTGCCCTATCCAAACATGCTGACACTGTGTGAATAGCCAGAAACCAATCATATGCTATGTATGGCGACAAATTGCCCGATAATTATCTGTACTTTACCTATAATAGGAGGCACAGTAGGGAATCCCGGGGGTCCGCACGTCTGCCCTGACGCGTGTTTCGGATGCTCATCCTTCGTCAGGGGGCGTGTAACCCCTGGGACACCCTACCGTCTGTTTGGGGGTTTGCAGCGTTTTTCCCATCATTTGACGCAGGTTTGTCCGTTTTATGCACTCCTCGGCACTGTTATTGTCTGTTCCTGCATAACTGTCTAATAAAAATGTACTATTTTAATACTGGATCTGTAGTTGTACATTAGTGGTTTTTTTTCCACCACTCTTTGATTATTTGCTCTTAGCAATTGATCTATATTTGGTGTCCTGTACAACAGTTGAGGCACCTAGGTGTATAACAATATGCCAGGAACATGTCCTCTAGCACTGGTTGTATTCATAAGCATTTTTCTTGATCTGTATACTTGCCTGTCTATCAGCTGTGCCCACCTGCCTATCACCCGTGCATGCTGCCCATTTACCAGCTGCCAGTGCTCATTTGTACATCAGCCAGTCCTGTCTGCATCCATGGTTCTTGTGTCTTTACAGTGCCTGCCTGCATCTACTGGACTTTCCTTTGGGCCACCCCAGCTACCTGTCCCTAGTAGGTCAGCTTCCATCTACTCAAGGTCAGTCCTGGTGTAGCACCTGGTCCACCTCCTTTGTCTCTCTTTGGATTACGGTATTGTATGCCACTGTGTGTTCATGGTTGGATCAGGTGAGGGTCCTAGTTACGCCCCTCCAGGCTTACCTTGGGCCCTGGCACAGTGGTTCCACCACCCAGCCCATTACGCTGACCACATTACCTTCTCCCATGCCTTCTCTGGATAATCCAGATGGTCATTGGCTAACTTCAAATGGGCCTGATAATATACTGGTGTGAGCAAGAAGACCACCTTGCATGCCCTGAAGAATTTTAAATTAAATTACCATAGTGTGTTACTTGGAAACTGGAATTTTATGGTAGATAGTCTAGGTATTTTCTCAATACCGCTCCAACAAAAAATGTTTTTAACAGCGTATATATACACTCACTGGCCACTTTATTAGGTACACCTGTCCAACTGTGTGTTAAGACTTAATTTCTAATCAGCCAATCACATGGCGGCAATTCAGTGCATTTAGGCATGTAGACATGGTCAAGACAATCTCCTGCAGTTCAAACCGAGCATCAGTATGGGGAAGAAAGGTGATTTGAGTGCCTTTGAACGTGGCATGATTGTTGGTGCCAGAAGGGCTGGTCTGAGTATTTCAGAAACTGCTGATCTACTGGGATTTTCACGCACAACCATCTCTAGGGTTTACAGAGAATGGTCCGAAAAAGAAAAAAAAACCAGTGAGCGGCAGTTCTGTGGCCGGAAATGCCTTGTTGATGCCAGAGGTCAGAGGAGAATGGGCAGACTGGTTCGAGCTGATAGAAAGGCAACAGTGACTCAAATTGCCACCCGTTACAACCAAGGTAGGCAGAAGAGCATCTCTGAACGCACAGTGCGTCGAACTTTGAGGCAGATGGGCTACAGCAGCAGAACACCACACTGGGTACCACTCCTCTCAGCTAAGAACAGGAAACTGAGGCTACAATTTGCACAAGCTCATCGAAATTGGACAGTAGAAGATTGGAAAAACGTTGCCTGGTCTGATGAGTCTCGATTTCTGCTGCGACATTCGGATGGTAGGGTCAGAATTTGGCATAAACAACATGAAAGCATGGATCCATCCTGCCTTGTATCAATGGTTCAGGCTGGTGGTGGTGGTGTCATGGTGTGGGGAATTTTTTCTTGGCACTCTTTGGGCCCCTTGGTACCAATTGAGCATCGTTGCAACGCCACAGCCTACCTGAGTATTGTTGCTGACCATGTCCATCCCTTTATGAACACAATGTACCCAACATCTGATGGCTACTTTCAGCAGGATAATGCGCCATGTCATAAAGCTCGAATCATCTCAGATTGGTTTCTTGAACATGACAATGAGTTCACTGTACTCAAATGGCCTCCTCAGTCACCAGATCTCAATCCAATAGAGCATCTTTGGGATGTGGTGGAACGGGAGATTCGCATCAGGGATGTGCAGCCGACAAATCTGCGCCAACTGTGTGATGCCATCATGTCAATATGGTCCAAAATCTCTGAGGAATGCTTCCAGCACCTTGTTGAATCTCTGCCACGAAGAATTGAGGCAGTTCTGAAGGCAAAAGGGGGTCCAACCCGTTACTAGCATGGTGTACCTAATAAAGTGGCCAGTGAGTGTATATACACTGTATATCTCAAATAAAACCATTTTTTATCCATGGTGACAAGGGTGGTTTGCACGTTCATGACCGGGCCAATTTTTACAATTCTGACCACTGTCCCTTTATGAGGTAATAACTCTGAAACGCTTCCATGGATCCCGGTGATTCTGACATTGTTTTCTCGTGACATATTGTACTTCATGGTAGTGGTAAAATTTCATTCAAATAACTTGCGTTTATTTGTGAAAAAAACGGAAATTTGGCGAAAATTTTGAAAATTTCGCAATTTTCCAAATTTGAATTTTTATGCCCTTCAATCACAGAGATACGGCACACAAAAAACTTGATAAGTAACATATCCCACATGTTTACTTTACATCATCACAATTTTGGAACCAAAATTTTTTTTGTTAGGAAGTTATAAGGGTTAAAAATTGACCAACGATTTCTCATTTTTGCAACACCATTTTATTTTTACGGACCACATCACATTTGAAGCCACTTTGAGGGGTCTATATGATAGAAAATACCCAAAAGTGACACCATTCTAAAAACTGCACCCCTTAAGGTGCTCAAAACCACACTCAAGAAGTGTATTAACCCTTTAGGTGCGTCACAGGAATTTTTTGAATATTTAAAAAAATGAACATTTAACTTTTTTTCACAAAAAAAATACTTCAGGTTCAATTTTTTTTATTTTACCAAGGGTAACAGGAGAAATTGGACTGCAAAATTTATTGTGCAATTTGTCCTGAGTATGCTGATACCTGATATGTGGGGGGAACCACTGTTTTGGCGCATGGCTGAGCTCAGAAGGGAAGGAGCGCCGTTTGACTTTTTCAATGCAAAATTGGCTGGAATTCAGATCGGACGCCATGTCACGTTTGGAGAGCCTCTTATGTACCTAAACAGTGGAAACCCCCCACAAGTGACCCCATTTTGGAAACTAGATCTCCCAAGGAACTTATCTAGATATGTGGTGAGAACTTTGAACCCACAAGGGCTTCACAGAAGTTTATACCGTACAGCGGTACAATTAAAAAATCATATTTTTTCCACAAAAATGATCTTTTCACCCCCAATTTTTATTTTCCAAGGGTAACAGGACCCTAAAAGTTATTGTGCAATTTGTCCTGAGTATGCTGATACCCCATATGTGGGGGTAGACCACTATTTAGGCGCATGGCAGAGCTCAGAAGGGAAGCAGCGCCATTTGACGTGTTTGGCTGGAATTGAGATTGGACACCATGTCGCGTTTGGAGAGCCCCTGATGTACCAAAACAGTGGAAACCCCCCACAAATGACCCCATTTTGGAAACTAAACCCCCCAAGGAACTTATCTAGTTGTGTGGTGAGCACTTGGACCCCTCCAGTGCTTCACAGAAGTTTATAACGCCCGGGCGTGAAAATAAAAAAATCGTTTTTTTTCCACAAACATGATCTTTTAGTCCCCATTTTTTCTATTTTCCCAAGGGTAACAGGAGAAATTGGACCCCAAAAGTTGTTGTCCAATTTGTCCTGAGTATGCTGATACCTCATATGTGGGAGAAAACTACTGTATGGGCACACGTCGGGTCTCGGAAGGGAAGTAGTGACGTTTTGGAATGCAGACTTTGATGGAATGGTCTGCGGGTGTCATGTTGCTTTTGGAGAGCCCCTGATGTACCTAGACAGTGGAAACCCCCCACAAGTGACCCCGTTTTGGAAACTAGACCCCCTAAGGAACTTATCTAATTGTGTGGTGAGCACTTTGAACCCCCCAGTGCTTCACAGAAGTTTATAATGCCCGGGCATGAAAATAAAAAAATCGTATTTTTTCCACAAACATGATCAATTAGTCCCCAATTTTTTTATTTTCCCAAGGGTAACAGGAGAAATTGAACCCCAAAAGTTGTTGCCCTGAGTACGCTGATACCCCATATGTGCGACAAAACTACTGCATGGGCACTCGTCGGGTCTCGGAAGGGAAGTAGTGACGTTTTGGAATGCAGACTTTGATGGAAAGGTCTGCGGGTGTCATGTGCGTTTGGAGAGCCCCTGATGTACCTAAACTATTGAAACACCCCACAAGTGACCCAATTTTGGAAACTAGACCCCCCAAGGAACTTATCTAGATGTGTGGTGAGCACTTTGAACGCCCAAGTGCTTCACAGAAGTTTATAACGCCTGGGCGTGAAAATAAAAAAAATCATTTTTTTCCACAAAAATTATATTTTTGCCCCCAATTTTTTATTTTCCTAAGGGTAACAGGAGAAATTGGACCCCAAAAGTCGTTTTGAAATTTGTCCTGAGTAGGCTGATACCCCATATGTGGGGGGTAAAACACTGTTTGGGCGCATGGCAGAGCTTGGAAGGGAAGGACCACCATTTGACTTTTTCAATTCAGAATTGGCTGGAATTGAGATCAGACGCCATGTTGCATTTGGAGAGCACCTGATGTGCCCAAACAGTGGAAACCCCCAATTCTAACTCCAACCCTAACCCCAACACACCCCTAAGCCTAATCTAAGCCCTAACCCTAGCCCTAACCCTAGCCCTGGCCCTAACCCTGGCCCTAGCCCTAACCCTAACCCTAATGGGAAAATGGAAATAAATACATTTTCTTTTAATTTTAATATTTTCCCTAACTAAGGGGGTGATACCGGGGGGTTTGAGTTACTATTTATGGAGGGTTTTTATGTTTGGCAGCTGTCACACGCTAAAAGACGCTTTTTATTGTAAAAATAGTTTTTGCATTACCACATATTGAGAGCTATAATTTTTCCGTTTTTGACCCACCGAGTCATGTGAGGTCTTATTTTTTGTGGGACGAGTTGACATTTTTATTGGTACCATTTTCGGGCATGTGACATCTTTTGATCGCTTTTTATTCCGATTTTTGGGACGCAGAATGAACCAAAACCAGCGTTTCATGAATTTCTTTTGGGGGGGTGCGTTTACACCGTTCCGCGTAC
Source organism: Dendrobates tinctorius (assembly GCF_039654945.1). Taxonomy (NCBI): domain Eukaryota; kingdom Metazoa; phylum Chordata; class Amphibia; order Anura; family Dendrobatidae; genus Dendrobates; species Dendrobates tinctorius. The sequence goes on from NW_027361830.1 coordinate 1,829,056, forward strand.
GATAAAATTGATAAAGTGGTTTTATTCTTCGGGTTGGTTCGGTTACAGCGATACCTCATTTACGTTTTTTTATGTTTTGTCGGTTTTATGCAATGAAAACTATTTTATATAAAAAATAATTATTTTTGCATCGCTTTATTCTGCGAGCTATAACTTTTTTATTTTTTCGCTGATGATGCTGTATGGCAGCTCATTTTTTGCGGGACAAGATGATGTTTTCAGCGGTACCATGGATATTTATATGCGTCTTTTTGATTGCGGGTTATTGCACTTTTTGTTCGGCGGTATGATAATAAATCAATATTTTTTGCTTCGTTTTTTTATTTTTATTTTTTAAGGGGTTCGCTAAATGGGTTAACTAATGGAACAGTTTTATAGGGCGGGTCGTTACGGACGCGGCGATACCAAATATGTGTACTTTTATTGTTTTTTTTTTATTTCCAAAAAATGAATTTATTGGGGGAATATTTTTTTTTTCTAATATATTTGGCGATTTTTTAAAATTATTTTAACACTTTTTTTTTAACTTTATTACATTGTCCCAGGTGGAACATCACTGTTCTGTGACAGATCGCTGATCGCTCAGAAGGTGAGGCAGGTGCTGACCCTTTCACTGCAAGCATCAGTACTCCATATTAGTACTTTCTGATATCAATGCAGCTAAAAGCAAGCAAATAAATTGGGGAAAAGCAGGAGTTTGGAAGCCACTTACATGCATTATTTTATTACAGTGATGAAGAGAAAGCCCAAAAAAAGTGATTCACAAAGTTTCATAACTTTCCATGCCGGACAAAATTGTTAAAAAAAAAAATAATAAAAGTTTTGTTAGTCTTTAACCCCTTCCTGACATCAGACGTACTATCCCGTCCAAGGGACCCGGGCCCCTATGCCCATGGACGGGATAGTATGTCTACCGCGATCAGCGGCGCCCACGTGGTGAGCGCCGCTGATCGCGGCCGGGTGTCAGCTGATTATCACAGCTGACACCCGGCACAATGTGTCAGGGGTGGTCACGGACCGCCCCCGACACGTTAACCCCTTGCACACCGCGATAAAACATGATCGCGGTGTACCGGGGGTTAAAGGGAAGCATCGGCAGGGAGGGGGCTCCCTCCGTGCTTCCCTGAGCCCCCCACGGCAGCGCAATGTGCAGCGCTGCTGCCGGGGGCTCCTTTCCTGCAGGTTCCCGAATCCAAGATGGCGACGGGGGCCTTCGGGGGCCTGCAGGAAGCTGGCTTCCTCAGTGCCTGCAAAGCGGAGGCATGAGGAAGCCTTGTGCACTGCCTGTGACAGATCGCTGATCTGTCACAGTGATCTGTGATGTGACAGATCAGCGATCTGTCACAGAACAGTGATGTCCCACCTGCGACTATTTAATAAAGTACAAAAAAAATAAAAATAAAGTGTTAAAATAATTTAAAAAAATCGCCAAATAAATTACAAAAAAAAAAATATTCCCCCAAATAAATCCATATTTTGAAAATAAAAAAACCCAAAACAATAAAAGTACACATATTAGGTATCGCCGCGTCCGTAACGACACGCCCTATAAAACTATCCCATTAGTTAACCCCTTTAGCGAACCCCTTAAAAAATAAAAATAAAAAACGAAGCAAAAAATAATGATTTATTATCATACCGCCAAACAAAAAGTGTAATAACGCGCGATCAAAAAGACGCATATAAATATCCATGGTACCGCTGAAAACATCATCTTGTCCCACAAAAAATGAGCTGCCATACAGCATCATCAGCGAAAAAATAAAAAAGTTATAGCACGCAGAATAAAGCGATGCAAAAATAATTATTTTTTATATAAAATAGTTTTCATTGCATAAAACCGACAAAACATAAAAAAAACGTAAATGAGGTATCGCTGTAACTGAACCAACCCGAAGAATAAAACCACTTTATCAATTTTATCGTACGCGGAACGGTGTAAATGCACCCCCCCAAAAGAAATTCATGAAACGCTGGTTTTGGTTCATTCTGCGTCCCAAAAATCGGAATAAAAAGCGATCAAAAACTGTCACGTGCCAGAAAATGGTACCAATAAAAACGTCAACTCGTCCCGCAAAAAATAAGACCTCACATGACTCAGTGGATCAAAATACAGAAAAATTATAGCTCTCAATATGTGGTGATGCAAAAACTATTTTTACAATAAAAAGCGACTTTTAGCATGCGACAGCCGCCAAACATAAAAACCGCCATAAATAGTAAATCAAACCCCCCGTTATCACCCCCTTAGTTAGGGAAAGATAATAAAATAAAAAAAATGTATTTATTTCCATTTTTCCATTACGGTTAGGGTTAGGGCTAGGGTTAGGGTTAGGGATAGGGCTAGGGTTAGGGCTGAGATTAGGGTTAGGGGTGTGTTGGGGTTAGGGTTGGAGTTAGAATTGGGGGTTTCCACTGTTTGGGCACATCAGGGGCTCTCCAAATGCAACATGGCGTCTGATTTCAATTCCAGCCAATTCTGAGTTGAAAAAGTCAAATGGTGCTCCTTCCCTTCCAAGCTCTGACATGCGCCCAAACAGTGTTTTACCCCCACATGTAGGGTATCAGCCTACTCAGGAAAAATTGCAAAACAATTTTTGGGGTCCAATATCTCCTGTTACCCTTAGGAAAATAAAAAATTGGGGGCAAAAATATCATTTTTGTGGAAAAAAATGATTTTTTTATTTTCACGTCTGAGCGTTATAAAATTCTGTGAAGCACTTGGGGGTTCAAAGTGCTCGCCACACATCTAGATAAGTTCCGTGGGGGGTCTAGTGTCCAAAATGGGGTCACTTGTGGGGAGTTTCAATAGTTTAGGTACATCAGGGGCTCTCCAAACGCACATTACACCCGCAGACCATTCCATCAAAGTCTGCATTCCAAAACGTCACTACTTCCCTTCCGAGCCCCGACGTGTGTCCATACAGTAGTTTTCTCCCACATATGGGGTGTCAGTGTACTCAGGACAAATTGGACAACAACTTTTGGGGCCCAATTTCTCCTGGTACCCTTGGGAAAATAAAAAAATGGTGACTAAAAGATCATGTTTGTGGAAAAAATACAAATTTTTTATTTTCACGCCCGGGCGTTATAAACTTCTGTGAAGCACTGGGGGGATCAAAGTTCTCACCACACATCTAGATAAGTTCCTTGGGGGGTCTAGTTTCCAAAATGGTGTCATTTGTGGGGGGTTTCCACTGTTTTGGTACATCAGGGGTTTTCCAATCGCGACATGGTGTCAGATCTCAATTCCAGCCAAAAACATCAAATGGCGCTGCTTCCCTTCCGAGCTCTGCCATGCGCCCAAATAGTGGTTTACCCCCACATGTGGGGTATCAGCGTACTCAGGACAAATTGCACAATAACTTTTAGGGTCCTGTTACCCTTGGGAAAATAAAAATTGGGGTGAAAAGATCATTTTTGTGGAAAAAATATGATTTGTTAATTGTACTGCTGTACATTATAAACTTCTGTAAAGCCCTTGTGGGTTCAAAGTTCTCACCACATATCTAGATAAGTTCCTTGGGGGGTCTAGTTTCCAAAATGGGGTCACTTGTAGGGGGTTTCCACTGTTTAGGTACATCAGGGACTCTCCAAACGTGACATGGCGTCCGATCTGAATTCCAGACAATTTTGCATTGAAAAAGTCAAACGGCGCTCCTTCCATTCTGAGCTCTGCCATGCGCCGAAACAGTCGTTCCCCCCACATATCAGGTATCAGCGTGCTCAGGACAAATTGCACAATAACTTTTGCAGTCCAATTTCTCCTGTTACCCTTGGTAAAATAAAAAAAATTGAACCTGAAGTACTTTTTTTGTGAAAAAAAGTTAGATGTTCATTTTTTTTTAAATATTCAAAAAAATTCCTGTGACGCACCTAAAGGGTTAATACACTTCTTGAGTGTGGTTTTGAGCACCTTAAGGGGTGCAGTTTTTAGAATGGTGTCACTTTTGGGTATATTCTATCATATAGACCCCTCAAAGTGGCTTCAAATGTGATGTGGTCCGTAAAAATAAAATGGTGTTGTAAAAATGAGAAATCGCTGGTCAACTTTTAACCCTTATAACTTCCTAACAAAAAAAATTTTGGTTCCAAAATTGTGCTGATGTAAAGTACACATGTGGGAAATGTTAGTTATCAAGTTTTTTGGGTGCCATATCTCTGTGATTTAAGGGCATAAAAATTCAAATTTGGAAAATTGCGAAATTTTCAAAATTTTCGCCAAATTTCCGTTTTTCTCACAAATAAACGCAAGTTATTTGAATTAAATTTTACCACTACCATGAAGTACAATATGTCACGAGAAAACAATGTCAGAATCACCGGGATCCATGGAAGCGTTCCAGAGTTATGACCTCATAAAGGTACAGTGGTCAGAATTGTAAAAATTGGCCCGGTCATGAACGTGCAAACCACCCTTGGGGGTGAAGGGGTTAAAGTTGTGAAAATCATTATATATTTTTTGTGCTGTTTAAAAATATTCCTTTGTATATAAAGCATATGTGGCACCCCTGAGGCTCAGTCGCCACAGAGGTACTGCACCTTCTCCTAAGGTGTGGTGCCCCACCATCCGGGTAAGTTGGGAACTCCTTTCCATGCTCCAACACTCACACCCCACACTACAGGGTAGTTCTGCACAACCACATTGCGACTCAGTGCTTAGAGAGTAACAGAGCACCTTTGGTGGTTCCCTGCTTGGAACACTGGATGTGCTGGGAGGTGGATGAGTTTAGATGAATAAAAGAGTGGGAAAGTGTAGGATTACAGGTCAGTCTGACAGAAGGTCAGTCGGGTAGGAAGTCACTCAGACAGGAGTGAGGATCCCTGGAAGAAGGGATGGAGGAAGGAGTGCTGCAGCTGCCTCAGTGATCTGAGCCAGCTGGCACGGGAAAGAAGGAGAAAGACGTAGAACTTCAACCTAAGCTTCCATAAGAGAGAGAAAGACAAGTACGGAACGAAGGAGTAGAGAGAACAGAGAGGACGTGGGTTGGAAGAGGAACCCTGCCTATAGGTTCTCAGCGCAAGGCCGGGGCCCGGTCCCTGAGGTTGTATGGACACTTATGGTTCTGCAGCAGACACCGGTGGAGTAGTTGGCTGTAAATGCACTACTCCCATCTAAGACTTGGGGCACAACAGCAATCGGATAGAGAGCCGGGACTCAGGAGAAGGGAGTCCCCGAAGCAGGCTACAGCTGTCTGCCGTACAAGTAGAGTTCTTGGGAACATCTGACAGGAGGAACTCCGGTGTACCACGGTACTGGAGATCTTCACACTTTAAGGCGCTATAGAGGAGTCGTTCAGGAAGGTACATGTTGGTGGAGTGTTGGAGGGGAGAATCCTACCTTGTCCGGAGGTTGATTGAGTCTCTGACCCGGAGGACACGGCCCGGAGGCAGGCACCCTTGTGTACTGCAGACTGTGAGTAAAGCTTTGGAACTACAAGCCCCGGTGTCCTCCATTCATTCTTGCGCCAACCCGCTCAGCACAGCTACATCTGAGTACCATCATTTACACTGCCGGCGCCTCTCCTCAACCATTACAACTACACGGCCCTGGGGCTACAGCTTCACCTGTGGGGAGCTACACCATCTATGCTGCAACACACCACCAGCCCCAGAGAAATCCGCATGCAGCGTCGGCTTGGCACCTCCCTTGCCGAACACCACTGGTGGCGTCACAAACTATTCCATTCCACATTAACTACATATCGCTATCACTTGGGCGCCCAGGGCTGCGGTGTGGGTCGCCGCTGCTGTGGCACATCCCGCCGACACCGGCCCGGTACCGAGTACCCCACAGCCCTGGGAGGGCGACCCACATATATTGTGTAATAAATGAAAAATTTCATCTATAATTCTATGGCACAGAAACAAATTTTGATATAATCCTGTAATAATAAGAGGGATTTCAGTTTACACGTTCTCATTGTGGTCCTATGGGAAGCATGCGTTTTGCGCCTTCTCTTTTGCCTAGTGATTAAACTTGTGCAGAAAGTGGTCTGAAATGTTTGCTGCAGACCGCGGCTTAGGGAAACATCTGAAAAACCTCTTCCAATTCTGTTTTATATTTCCAGTATATAAACTGAGATGACAGAATATTGGCTCTGATCCTGTGTGAACCATTTTGTAATTCATAAAAATATGGTTTTCAGCTGCAAATTAAAATTGTATTATAAATCAGGAAAGTGTACGTCTGAAAATCATATCAGATTACACTAATCTAACATAATTACTACTGCTTGCAAAACGATACTATAGTCAAAAGGAAAATAGGAGTGACAATCAAATGAAAAATGCGATGCATGAACAACATTATAACATTTTAGTGATTTGACATACTGTATCTATAGGATATGGAAAGTTGCGTGATTTACCCACTTATTGTCTGTTACATTAAGCAATATATAGTGTCCTGACCTGAACTTGACAGCCTCATGGACTTATCTGTGACACAGATGTGTGAATGTGGCCTATTTCTACAGTTAAGGCCTATTTTACACTGGCTTCGGAGGTCTGTCTGATTTTTGTTTGGGTAGCCATCATTTTAAAGAAGAAATTGCTGATTTTTCTACCTTTAGAAATGACTAAATCTGTAACCTAACCCAGGCTCTAAAGTGTGAGCCTAGCCTTAGAAGGGTAAGAATTATCCTATATTTATGAAATCCAAATAAAAGAAATAAGAGCCTAACAGAAGTTTAGTATAAAGGTTGTATTTATATGTACAGTAAGTAGTGTAAGGCTATGTGCACACACTGCAGATTCACCTGCGGGTTTTTTCCCGCGGAACCGCAGGTAAAACCGCAGGTAAAGTGACCTGCGGTTTTGCTGCGGTTTGGCCTGCGGTTTTGCCCTGCGGTTTCACACCTCTACTATGTTAAAGGTGTGAAACCGCAGCAGAATCCGCAGAAATAATTGACATGCTGCGGAAAAAAAAACGCAGCAAAACCGCGCAGAAAAAACCGCAGCGTGAGCACTGCGGTTTTGAAAACCCATAGGCTAACATGGTAAAGTTCCATGTCTGCGGAACTGCTGCGGTTCCGCAGGGCCAAAACCGCAGCGGAACCGCAGCAAAAACCGCAGCGTGTGCACATAGCCTGAGTGTGCATTGAAAAGTGGTTGTAGTTTACACACCTTTATAATTTTGGAGTGTTGAGGAGCCGATAAATCCCTGAGGGGCAGCAACGAGGGTTCGAGAAAAATCAATCACTAATTTAGAGCCATGGTAGACATTGAGACATATGGAGAAAGTTAGCTTGGGTTGTCTACATTAGTTTGGAGAGCTGAGAGGAAGTGTGAGCTGTGCAAAAAGAGGACACTACTATGAGCATCAGAATTCAATGAGCAGGTTAGGGATTTATGAGCGCTCTGCCCAATAAGCGATCAGTCGGGGTCAGATGTTGTATATTCTAAATGCACACCAATAGAGATTGCATACTGTAGATACACAGTACATAATGTTTTACAGTGGATATAAAAAGTCTTTACACCCCTATTAAAATGACATGTTTTTGCAATGTAAAAAGATCCAAGAAGAATAATTTCAGAACTTTTTCAATGTTTCTAGCGGTTGTCCACTACTCAGATAACCCATTTTGAATCCCTATGTTTCCCCCCTGTTGTATAACATATAAACTCATCTACTGTGTCGGCAAATTTCCAGCGGTGTCGGCACTGGCTCTTCCGGGGCTCGCTTGACATTGTCATGTCACACAATCACAAAAACCAATCAGCACTGTCCTTACTTCCCCCTGGTTTATAATTAGCAGTGAGAGTCAAAATGTTAAATCCAGAACTCTACAAAATTAAGTCTCCCAGGCACATTAGATAAAACTTGTCCAAACCTGCCAAATTCCATGGAATTGGCCTGTGATCTAATATATATGGGGGTCTCCCAAAGACACAGATGATTTTGAGGAAAGAAGGATTTGACCTGTTGAATTTTGAGCCTCAAAGCAGGCCTCTTTTAGAGAACATGGGAACTCTTGCCTAAGAGCTCCCATGTATGGGGTAGTCGGGAAAAAGAGCTGTCGATTGAACAATTGGATTAAAAATAATAACATAAAAGATCTGGTCTATGCCTTGTCTATACATGTTTATTTTGAGGTGCTATGTTTGGATTGTTTTCCATGGCCCTTCTCTTCTGACATTGTTCCCATAACACAGACTAGATTTACCATTATGCTATGACTTTGCAGGAGAGAGGGAGCCTCATCAAACCTTTGCTCTGCTCTGACTGTGAGATTTGCTCATGCTTGTGATAGGTTTCTACTTGTCAGCTTATACAAGCAGGAGGTGGTGGCAGAGGGATGTGTAGCTACATCTTTACACACAGCAGTTGTCATATATATAGTTATTGTGAGCTTAAGGAGATTTATACTTTAGTGTCATGCGCCATTTTTGGATTTGTGGCAGCTCTGGTTCCACTATGATTTAAATGTAGCTTTTTTCCATCCAGGTCAGCGGAAGTTAATGTCAGTTAATCTTGTTGGCAGCTTGCTGCAACTCCTGAGTTGCTAGGTGTCCCGTGTACCTGTCCTGTGTGACACGACCCACAGGTCGATAACTGAATCAACAAGACAAAAGGGGAACACCGGGGAAACGGTTACAACGGTGGGCCCTGCAATAGGGAACAGGGATGTGGAGACCTCCTGCACTCCCCTGAGTCAGTGTCCCTAAATGCTCCTAACGTTCCCTATACAGGCTCTTCACCTGTCGCCGAGCAGGATACCTGAATCCCTTACTATCCCTGCACCTATCCCTTGCTAGGGAACTGGATAGTGCGGACACTGGTCCCACCGCTGCACTAATACACACGAAGGAAAAAGGGGAAAACACCAAAACACTTCTCTTTCTCTGCTGCAGTCATCAGGCAGCAGAGTGTAGCACAGATCAGCTTTCAGCAGTGGCTCGACACCTCAGAGCCAGCTGCTACTTTCACCATCTATCTCTGCTGCAGACACTGGGCAGGCAGAGTTCATCACTGGATTAACTTTCAGCAGTGGCTCGATAACTCAGAGCTAGCTGCCAGCTTTACCTCTTTCTCTGCTGCAAACACTGGGCAGGCAGAGTTCAGCACCAGTTTCAGCAGTGGCTCGACACCTCAGAGTCATGTTATGAATGAGTCACCGAAGGAGGAAAAAACAAAAATACAAGCTAAGTCCAGAAAACCGTAGAGGTTGGTAGCTATCGGATTGCAGACCCCTGATCCTATCCACAACAACTAACAGTAGCCGTGGGGGGTTTCTACGATGCCCTAAACCCCTCGATCACAGCCGGAGAACTAAATAGGCCTAAAGAAAGAAAGGGGAAATTTAAACTGCCCCAGAGCAGACCCCAAAGCAATAGACAGCCCCCAACATATAATGACGGTGAAGCAAGATGAAAACACTAACACAGATAGAGAGATAGGTTGAGCAAACGATGGGGCCCAAGCTAACTAAAAAGGACAGGATAGAAAAGCTGCTGTCTGCAATCCGTAAAAAACCCTACCAAAAAATGTCCCACCCGTCTGATAGGAAAAACAGGCCCTGAAGTCGCTAGGACTTCAAAAAGACTATATCAGCACTCAGGTAAATTCTGAAGACAGAGCAAAGAGACAAACTGATCAGAGACAAAAATGGAACTCAGCACACCCCCGACCGGGGATGGCTGAACTCCAATAAACAAGGTAAACAAAACAAAACTAATAAGTTCAAAAGCAGAGCAAAAACTTATCTTTGGGAAGCAGGAATCAGACTGGTCTCCAAGAATCCAGCAGATAAATCACCAGCGACTCAGAAGGGCGTCGGCTGCCTTATATCCAGTCAGAATTTCCTGTTACCCAGTCATCATCTACCAGATCAGGTGTTTGGTAATCAGCCTCACTACCTTCCTTCACCAGAAGAGGGAGTTCATCAGACATCGACGGTGAAGGGGAAAATGAACTCACAACAGAGCCAGCTGCTAACTTCACCAGGTTTCAGCAATGGCTCAACACCTCAGAGCCAGCTGCTCACTTCACCGTGGTTGGAATCCACTAAGGAACTGCTATAACCAACACCTGCTGATACACCATGTGACCTTAGATAGCCAAGGGAGTGGTCACATCAGCAGGGAAAACAACAGACATGTAATAACCCCAGTGACCACCGGAGGCAAAAGGTAAAGCAAAGAAACATATCAGACATGTAATAACACCTGTGGCCACCGAGGGCAAAAACCAATTTTAAAGCCCCTAAGGCCTGTGTTATGGTCCCGGCTGCTGCGCTCTCCTCCCGGCGCATCCCTGGGTCCCGGCGCCTCCCCGCACCCGGCTTCCGGGTTCCCCGGCGTCGGGCACCCGCGCACTGTGGAGATTCCGGCGCTCTGCCTCCTGGGAATTATGACGCGGTGGCGCCGCTCCCAACATGGCGGCGTCCACCGGCTATTTAGGATTGGGGTTTAGTCAGGTAATGTGCCTGACTGTCGACTTCGGTGATGCTGTCTCCTGCAGCGTTCACTCTGTCCCAGGCCGTACCTCTTGTCTGCGCCTCCAGTGCTCTCTCTGTGTCTGCCGCTATCGCTCCTGCCTTCCCTTGCCTGGTTGTTCTCCTGTGTTCCCCTCTGTCCGCTTGCCTCCTGCTGTGTCTCCCTGTCTTTGCCTTATCCATTTTTCCCTCTCTATTACAGCCTCCCGTCTGTGCCATCCTCTGAGTCTGCTCGCAGTCCCTCCTCCACTGTTCCAGGTCCATTGCTGCTTTGCTTATCTGTGTATCCTCTCCAGGCTTACCCCAGCTGCCCCTTTGGTTCCGGCCGTCACGGTTCTACCCTCCGTGGGCCTGCCCCTAACACTCCCTGTATAGGGGGTGGTCATCACCTGGGCCACTCGCCCTCGGGGGCTCTGGAACCGTGACCCAGAGGGTCCACTTCCAGGTTGTTCTTTATCGCCCCTGTAACAGCAACCGTAACAGTATAGTCAGGCCATGGACCCAGCTGGAGCCTTGGCTGCGCAAAAAGAATTAATTTTCCTTCGGGAGAATCAGACGCGCATCATGTTCTTCATGAAAACCATGGACTCGCGTCTGTCCGCCCTCCAATCCTCTGATCCTGGTAACGCCGCCCAGTTGGCGGGTTTACAACAAGAATTAGCGCAGCAGCGTGATACTCAGACCCATATTCTCAGTTACATGGCGTCTGTGGACGCCCGATTGCTTTCCCTGCAGTCGGCCGCCTCGGCCTCCTCCCCCGCTCCTGTTTCTCATTCTCCCCCGCGCTTAGCCAAGCCACCTCGGTATAATGGCGACACTAAAGTATGCCGGGGTTTTTTAAACCAGTGCCGTCTCCATTTTGAATTACTGCCCCAGCAGTATCCGACAGACCGGGCCAAAGTGGCCTTCATCATCTCCCATTTGGAGGGGTCAATCCCCTCTGGGAGCGTGACGACCCAGTGGTCACTCAGCTATCCGTATTTTTGGACACTTTTCGGCGAGTTTTTGACGAACCAGGCCGTCTTGCCTCCACCACTGAGGCACTGTTCAACCTTTGCCAGGGTTCCCAGACTGTGGGTCAATACGCCATACTGTTTAAGACCTTGTCCTCTGATTTAGGCTGGAATAACGAGGCACTGGTGGGCGCCTTTTGGCGAGGTCTCTCGGGTCGTATTAAGGACGAGCTGACTGGTCGTGACACCCCAACAGCTCTGGAAGATCTAATTTCCCTGGCCATCCGAATTGACCTCCGGTTCCAGGAACGAGCCCGGGAGAGAAGTGTTTCCCATCCTTTATCTTCTGTTCGCAGACCGCTCAGTCCCCAACCAAGGACCTCCGCTCCGGCTTCCGTACCCGAACCCATACAGGTGGACCGCCTTAAGCTCTCGGACCAGCGTCGGAGGGAGAGAAGTCTCCAGGGCCTTTGTTTCTATTGCGCAGCAACTCCCATCTACCCCGAGCTTGTCCTGAGCATCCGGAAAACTTCTTCGCCTAGGCCAGGTAAGAGAGGCCTCCCTAGGCGTATGTGATACCTCTCAACCCCTCACTTTATCCGTCCTCTTGCATGTGGGTGGGAAGCGGGCTTCTCTAATGTCCTACGTGGACTCGGGTGCCGCTGGAAATTTTATTAGACTTGAGGAAGTTAATAAATTTTCAGTCACTGTGAGGGTCTTGGAGAACCCCCAGGTTCTTGCATTCATTGACGGTGGACCCCTACAAGAGGCCATGACTCATGTTACTCTAGAGGTAGAATTGCAGATAGGGGCCCTGCACAGGGAGAAAATTACATTTTTTGTCTTAGCAGGGATCTCCCATCCTATCCTCCTCGGCCTCCCGTGGTTGCGGCTCCACAAACCCACGTTGGATTGGCATACTGGCAACGTCTTGCGCTGGGGGGGGGAGTCCTGTTGGGCTCGGTGTCTGCTGCCGGTGCGTCCCGTAGGTAATCCCTCTCCTTCCCCTGTTCCCGCCAGGTTGCCGTTGGCTTACACTGCTTTTTCGGATGTCTTCGACAAGAGAGAAGCTGAGACTCTCCCTCTGCACCGTCCCTACGATTGTCCCATCGAGCTGGTTCCAGGAACCACCCCGCCTCGTGGTAGAATTTATCCCCTCTCATCAGCAGAGACTCAAGCCATGTCTGAATACATTCAAGACAATTTAGCCAGAGGTTTTATTCGAAAGTCTTCGTCCCCTACTGGAGCAGGATTCTTTTTTGTGAAAAAGAAGGATGGGTCTCTACGTCCGTGCATTGACTACCATGGCTTGAATCGCATCACGATCAAGAACAAATATCCCCTGCCGCTCATCTCTGAGCTCTTTGATCGCCTGAGGGGAGCACGAGTGTTCACCAAGCTCGATTTACGTGGAGCCTACAACCTCGTTCGCATACGCTCTGGGGATGAGTGGAAAACCGCGTTCAATACGCGAGACGGGCACTATGAACATTTGGTTATGCCATTTCGTCTCTGCAACGCCCCTGCAGTGTTTCAGGAACTCATTAACGACATCTTTCGAGATCTTCTCTACTCTTGTGTCGTGGTCTACCTGGACGATATCTTGGTCTACTCCTCCGATCTTGCCACACATTGTCGAGATGTTCGCCAAGTCCTTCAACGTCTCAGAGAAAACCACCTTTTTGCTAAGTTGGAGAAGTGCATTTTTGAGCAAACTTCATTGCCTTTTCTGGGATACATCGTCTCGAGCTCAAGGTTAGAGATGGACCCTGAGAAAGTCTCCGCAGTTCTCAAATGGCCACGTCCTCTTGGTGTAAAGGCCATTCAACGTTTTTTGGGGTTTTCCAATTACTATAGGCAATTTATTCCCCACTTCTCGTCTTTGACTAAACCTATTACCGCACTTGTCTGCAAAGGATTCAATCCCAACCTCTGGCCTCCTGAAGCGCAAGATGCTTTTGAAGCTTTGAAACAAGAATTTGCGAAGTCACCAGTACTTCATCGCCCGGATACCAACAGGCCGTTTATTCTCGAAGTCGACGCATCCTCAGTGGGAGCTGGAGCTGTTCTGATGCAAAAGTCTTCTTCCGGCCGAACTCTCACCTGCGGGTTCTTTTCCAAAGCTTTCTCCGCTCCTGAACGAAACTATGCTATTGGAGATAGAGAACTGTTGGCCATAAAATTGGCTCTCGAGGAATGGCGTCATCTGCTCGAAGGAGCCATCCATCCGTTCACCATCTTCATGGATCACAAGAATTTGGCTTACCTTCAGTCCGCTTAAAGGCTTAACCCTCGGCAAGCCAGATGGTCACTGTTCTTCGAACGTTTTGACTTTGAACTCCACTTCCGTCCCGGGGACAAGAACATCAAGGCCGATGCCCTATCGCGGTCGTTCTTATCAGTGGATAAGGAGGAGGGTCCTGCACATCTCATCGACCCTGCCAAAATCCTTACTGTGGCTCCACTGAACGTAGTGTCCCCACTGTCCGGTAAAATCCTAGTTCAAAGTAAAGACAGCCTGAAGGTTCTGCGTTGGAGCCATTCGTCTAAATTCTCTGGGCATGCAGGAGTTAAAAAGACCCTCTCTCTCATCTCCCGCCATTATTGGTGGCCTTCTCTTCGCAAGGACGTCTTGGAATTCATTGCCTCTTGTCCTTCCTGCGCCCAAAATAAAGTTCCTCGACATCCTCCTTCGGGTCTCTTGCATCCATTGCCAGTGCCTGCCAAACCTTGAACCCATGTTGCTATGGATTTTTTCACCGATTTGCCTCCATCTTCCAAATGTACAGTGATATTAGTGGTCGTGGATAGATTTTCCAAGATGGCCCACTTTATAGATCTGCCAAGCTTGCCCACTGCTCCCGAGTTGGCGAAGATCTTCCTACTGCACATTTTCCGCCTCCATGGCTTTCCCCAACATATCGTCTCTGACCGGGGAGTGCAATTTACCTCTCGTTTTTGGCGAGCACTCTGCGGATTGTTAAAGATAAATCTGGATTTTTCCTCCGCCTACCACCCCCAGTCTAATGGTCAAGTGGAGCGAGTCAACCAGGCTCTCACGGCATACCTTCGGCATTTCACCAATGCTCACCAAGATGACTGGGTCTCTCTGCTTCCTTGGGCAGAATTCGCCTATAACAACCATTCCGGCGAGGCCTGCTCCAAGTCTCCTTTTTTTGTGGTTTTTGGTCAACATGCCGGCATCCCTCTCCCTGTTTCCTCTACCTCGGGTGTGCCGGCGGCGGACTCCTTTTCCACAGACTTTTCCCAGATTTGGAGGGAGACTAAAGTTGCCCTCGAAAAAGCCAGCCTCCAGATGAAGAGGTATGCCGACAAAAAACGGTTAGACGCTCCTCCGTATAAACCTGGAGATAGGGTTTGGCTATCCTCTCGGCATATCAGATTAAAGATTCCTTCCTTTCAGTTAGGTCCACGATACATTGGTTCCTTTGAGATCCTAAGTCGTATCAACGACGTAGCCTATAAGTTAAAATTGCCCCCCTCTCTCAAAATTCCCAATACCTTTCATGTATCCCTCCTCAAGCCTGCAGTATTTAATCATTTTCACTCGGCGCCAGCTCAGACTTCCCAACCTTGTAGTTCAGATAACATTTTCGAGGTGCAGGACATTTTGGCCATGAAAACAGTCAAGGGAAAGACTTTGTTTTTGGTTGATTGGAAGGGTTTCAGCCCGGAGGAGAGATCTTGGGAACCCCGGGAGAATATTAATGCTCCTCTTATTATGAAACGGTTTCTCTTCAACTTTAGGAGGGGAGTAAGGGGGGGGTACTGTTATGGTCCCGGCTGCTGCGCTCTCCTCCTGGCGCGTCTCTGGGTCCTGGCGCATCCCCGCACCTGGCTTCCGGGTTCCCCGGCGTCGGGCACCCGCGCACTGTGGAGATTCCGGCGCTCTGCCTCCTGGGAATTATGACGTGGTGGCGCCGCCCCCAACATGGCGGCGTCCACCGGCTATTTAGAATTGGGGTTTAGTCAGGTAAGGTGCCTGACTGTCAACTTCAGTGACGCTGTCTCCTGCAGCGTTCACTCTGCCCCACTCTTGTCTGCACCTCCAGCGTTCTCTCTGTGTCTGCCGCTATCGCTCCTGCCTTCCCTTGCCTGGTTGTTCTCCTGTGTTCCCCTCTGTCCGCTTGCCTCCTGCTGTGTCTCCCTGTCTTTGCCTTATCCATTTTTCCCTCTCTTACAGCATCCTGTCTGTGCCATCCTCTGAGTCTGCTTGCAGTCCCTCCTCCACTGTTCCAGGTCCATTGCTGCTCTGCTTATCTGTGTATCCTCTCCAGGCTTACCCCAGTCGCCCCTTTGGTTCCGGCCGTCATGGTTCTACCCTCCGTGGGCCTGCCCCTAACACTCCCTGTATAGGGGGTGGTCATCACCTGGGCCGCTCGCCCTCGGGGGCTCTGGAACCGTGACCCAGAGGGTCCACTTCTGGGTTGTTCTTTATCGTCCCTGTAACAGCAACCGTAACAGCCTGAAAGGAAAAAAAAAGGTTTAAATGAGGGAATTCAGAATCTGACACAGATCCAAGGATTGGACTGTGACAGTACCCCTCCCTCAATGAAGGGTCTCTGGACCCTCAACACCGTACTTCACTGGACCACCTACAGTGAGTACACCTTGTTCCACCATAGTTCACTTCAGCAATCATCTGACACTCCAGTTCATGGCAAGAGAGGGCAGTTGGAGGTGACGACATATACTCCGGAGGTACCACAAATCTCCAGAGCGCCGACCTGGGAAATGAGCTAGGCCTGGGTATAACAAAGGGTAACTCCAGTTGATAACTCGCTGGCGAGAGAATGGCAGGCACCCATGCAAACACATATACACCCAGGTCCGGACCTGCACGTTTATTGTCATTCACTCTCTTGCCACTAGATGGTGAACTCCTAACAGAACCAACAACAGAGGTGTCCCCCTGTGTCGTAACACTCACAACCCGACAAGGCTCAGAGGTAACCACTCCTCTTTGCCCCCTCTTCCTATGAGGACTCCAACTCTGAGGGTCAGCTTGTGGTGATGGTTGCGACTTGCCCCTGCTCAGGGGTGCTGCCACTACTGGAGAAGGGGACGGGGATATTGAGGAAATATACACTCCCTGTTCGTCTTCCTCCACATGACCAGGAGGGGGCGGCTTCTTAGATGGTATAGAAGTTTTGGCATAAGCCCCGCTGACAAAATCATCAGTCTGCTCACTACAGGGACATGCCCCCACACCACGAGGTACATCAGGCAGCACCACGAGGACACCAACTCCTCCCACCTGCCTGGGTGCGTCCACATGTATGAGCAAGTCCTGCTCCCTAGCAGGGACTACAGGGGGCATATTTGCCAGAGCCGCAATTGAGAAGGGAAGGAAGAAGGAAAAATACTCTCCCTGGTCGTCTTCCTCCACACGACCAGGAGGGGGCGGCTTCTTCGATAGTGTAGAAGTTTCGGCGTGAGCCACCCGGACTGAATTATCAGTCTGCTCTCTGCAGGGACGAGCCCCATCACCACAGGGAACATCAGGCAGCACCTCGGGGACACTAACTCCTCCCACCTGCCTGGGTGCGTCCGTGTGTATGAGCATGTCCTGCTCCTTAGCAGGGACTACAGGGGGCGTATTTGCCAAAGCCAAAAATTGGGGTTCTGGTTTAGCCAGAGGGGAGGCCCCAGACCCTGATAACTGCTGCTGCTGCTCCAACACACCATGCAGCTCCTCACTCTCCTCAGTGAGGACCAGAAGCAATTGATCACAGGTCTGTACTTGGCCCATGGCTCACCAGAGAAAATGTATGGTTGGTTATAACTGTCACGTGTACCTGTCCTGTGTGGCACGACCTGCAGATCGGTAACTGAAACAACAAGATAAAGGTGTCACGTGTACCTGTCCTGTGTGACACAACCCGCAGGTCGATAACTGAATCAACAAGACAAAAGGGGAACACCGGGGAAACAGTTACAACGGTGGGCCCTGTAATAGGGAACGGGGACGTGAAGACCTCCTGCGCTCCCCTGTGGCAGTGTCCCTAAACACTCCTAACGTTCCCTATACAGGCTCTTCACCTGTCGGAGAGCAGGATACCTGAATCCCTCACTATCCCTGCACCTATCCCTTGCTAGGGAACTGGATAGTGCGGACACTGGTCCCACCGCTGCACTAATACACACGAAGGAAAAAGGGGAAAACACCAAAACACTTATCTTTCTCTGCTGCAGTCATCAGGCACCAGAGTGCTGCACAGATCAGCTTTCAGCAGTGGCTCGACACCTCAGAGCCAGCTGCTACTTTCACCATTTATCTCTGCTGCAGACACCAGGCAGGCAGAGTTCATCACCGGATTAACTTTCAGCAGTGGCTCGACAACTCAGAGCCAGCTGCCAGCTTCACCTCTTTCTCTGCTGCAAACACCGGGCAGGCAGAGTTCAGCACCAGTTTCAGCAGTGGCTCGACACCTCAGAGCCAGCTGCTACCTTCACCATCTATCTTTGCTGCAGACACCAGGCAGGCAGAGTTCAGCACCAGTTTCGGCAGTGGCTCGACACCTCAGAGCCAGCTGCTAACTTCACTAAGTTTCAGCAGTTGCTCAACACCTCAGAGCCAGCTGCTCACTTCACCGTGGTTGGAATCCACTAAGGAACTGCTATAACCAACACCTGATGATACACCATGTGACCTTACATAGCCAAGGGAGTGGTCACATCAGCAGGGAAAACAACAGACATGTAATAACCCCAGTGATCACCGGGGGCAAAAGGTAAAGCAAAGAAACCTATCAGACATGTAATAACACCTGTGGCCACCGGGGGCAAAAACCCATAGCCCCAAAGGCCTGAAAGGAAAAAAAATGTTCAGTGCTGGAATGAATGTGTCGCATGGATTTATGTCTTTTTACATCAATTAAGGAATTTCCTTTTAAAACCTTGCGGGGCAACACAGAACTAGGCCCCAATCAGAGGACCATAAAACATCCAGACTCCTTATCTATGAACTGGTCCAATGTTTATATTTATGTTTCTCCCTCTCCCATATTGATAGTTCTGCTTCACGTCACTTGTCTTATCTATTGCATTTTTTCTAGGCTGTATTGTGCATAAATATGTGACTTCAGATTTTGTATTAGTCTAGCCTGATGAAGAGACCTGAGTAGTCTCGAAAGCTTGCAATGTGTTACCATCTTTTCAGTTAGCCATTAAAAGGTATCAACTACTGAGGACTCTCAATCCTGAATGTTTAAATGAGGAAATTCAGAATCTGACACAGATCCAAGGATTGGACTGTGACACTAGGTCAGCTGATGTGGGTGGTGACCACTCCCACCATCCTTTAAATGGTCACCTGATGCATCATCCGATGGTGATAGTTATTCTATGGAGACCAGCCTTGGATTGCAGCTCTCTGGTGTCAGCACTGTAGCAGCTATTTCTGGAGTTTGGAGTCCGGTTTCTGTCTCCTCTGCGATGTGGAGCTTGACAGTGGAGTCTGGAACGAAGTTCTGTTTTTACCTCATGTGTCTCGTAATTGTCACTACACCCTGTGTTGTACCATCTGCAGTTGTGATGCTAGCGTCCTTTCCAGCCAGTGCACTAGCCAGGGCAGTGCGAGGTGAGAGTGAGGGACAAGGTTCTTTTTTTTTTTCTCAATTATTTTTATTGAGGTTGAACAAGAAAACAAGTCAAAACAATGACAACCATAGTTACAACCACCATATATATGAAACTAGGGGAACGAGAGGAGAAAATAAGGAGCAGAAAGTGGGGACCGACAAATGAAAAACAGGAAAGGAAGGGGGGGAGGGGAAGGGGTGAGGGGCGGAACAGGCATTAGTGGCATCGATAGAACTATGTGTAACAGCAAGTACGCATAATAAGTCTCAGTGTTCTGCAGTACAGTAATATATTCCAAAAAGGAAAGAAAACAAACAACATCCAATATCCAATATCTAATATCCGGCATCTTAATTATATATGGCTAAGCAGGCTGGAGCGGGGCAACCGTGGAGTGTCTACTATGTATCCAGGGGAGCCAAATGTTCTGTCTTTTTATTATGGCGGTCATCGAGTGAGCAAGTGCTAGTTCAAGCTGGCAGTGAGTGTTAATTCTATCAATTAGTCCTGCAACCTCTGGGGGGGTGGGATCTTTCCATCTAGCCGCTGTCAACACTCTAGCAGCTATCAAAATATGTGACAGCGTACCTCTAAGAATATGAGGAATTTCGTTCAGGCCAATGTATAAAATGGCCTGGCTTGGGGTCAGAGTCATCTGGATACCAAAACTTGTGAGATCAATAAATCAACACCCCTCCACCAAGGCTGGAGCACCGGACAGGACCACCAAGTATGCTCAAGAGTACCCCTCATCCCACACCCCCTCCAGCATTCACCAGACCCACCAGCTCCAAAATGTGCCGTTCGGACCGGGAACTGGTACCATCTCAGGTGCGTCTTTTTCAACTGCTCCAGATGGTTCACACATGAAGAGACCCGTACAACTTCACACAATCCTTCCTCCCAGTCAACAGGTTCAGAAAGAAAACCCAGATCCCGCTCCCACCTGATCATATAGGGCAGTTTTGTATTATCAGGCGGGTCATTCAGGGCTCTATATAATAATGAGATACCTCTCGGGCCAGAATCAGGCAGCAGAAAATAACCGTTAACTGTGTTATTTAGTTGAGAATTGAAAAAAACCGAGTCCGGTGAATTATGCAACATGTGACGTATTTGTAGGTATTGGTAAAAACATCTCCGGGTGGCCGGAAACTCAGCAGCCAGTTGGTCAAACGGGATTAACCCACCACTCCCTACTAGGTCTCCCAGACTCACAATTCCGGCAGCAACCCATGACTGAAGATTAAGGTATGGAATATGCATCTCAAGGGCCTTTAACGATATGGAGTGGCGTGATAGTTTAATAAGAGATGGGACCACTGTCCTCCAATGATGTAGCGCAGCTTTCATAGTTGGCAAAAGTGGGGAATATTTAGTAGTTTTAATAGCTTCAGCCTCCAAAATATATCGGGTAGACTTGGCGGTAGCATAATAATTTTCTATTTGAAGCCATTTATGGTCTCTGTCTGCTTGCCACCAGTCTCTCAGTCCCGTCATTATAGCGGCTTTATGATACTTTAACAAGTTTGGTACCCCCAGTCCCCCTTTTTTATATGGGAAATACATTAGGGCCCTGGAGATCCTAGACTTTTTATATGAC
This sequence comes from Dendrobates tinctorius, assembly GCF_039654945.1. NCBI lineage: Eukaryota > Metazoa > Chordata > Amphibia > Anura > Dendrobatidae > Dendrobates > Dendrobates tinctorius. Next base: position 1,849,659 of record NW_027361830.1, read on the forward strand.
CAAATATAACTATATGCCATAGTTTGTAATCTTAGAATTCTTTTTTTAGGGATTATCATTGGTATGCACTGGAGTAGGTACAATATTTTAGGTAGGACAATCATCTTAAAGGCATTAATCCTTGCAATCCAGGAGGTCTGGACAGCATGAAGCTGCTCCAATTGTTTCTTAAGCTGTATTTCCAAATTAGTAAAGTTCCCATCCACAATCTGCTCAGAACCTGTCAGCGTAATGACCAAATATGGAATACCCTCTCTCATCCACTTAAACGGAAAAATGGCCTCCAGCCTTGTCTTTGCCGCACAAGGAACCACCACCTGAAACAACAGGGATTTTGTGGGGTTCAGTTTATAGTATGAGACCTTGCTAAATTCCCCAAGTTCACAAATAATCGCAGAAAATGAAGATTCTAAATTTACACAGGATAGAATGACATCTTTGTGCTCCACCTGTCCAACCCTAATCCCAGAAATGCCCGCCGACATTCTAATGCGCTCGGCAAGCGCCTCCATGCACAGCGCAAAAATAACAGGCGAGAGCGGGCACCCCTGTCTCGTACCGTTCGTGATCTGGAACGGGCCGGACAAGAAGCCAGACGTCAAAACCCTGGCGCAGGGGGTCGAGTACATGGCACAGATTGTGGAAAATATAGGGCCCGACAGTCCAAATTTCTTCAGGACTGCTCTTAGATATCCCCAGTGCACCCTGTCAAAAGTTTTTTCAGCATCAAGTGACAGGAATGCACTGGGTTGGCCAGACAGCTCAGATATTTTAATCAAATTCAACATACGTCGTATGCCATCCTTCGTCTACCGTCCTGCAACAAAGCCCACCTGATCTGGTGACACTATAGTCGGTATAATTAGTTTCAGTCTAGATGCTATGATTTTAGTAAACAGTTTGACATCTGAATTTAACAAAGCAATAGTCTGAAATCTCCGGGATGTGTGAGTGATATCCCCGGTTTTGGTATAGTGGAAATAGTGGCCTCTAAATTAGGGGCCATCATAGTACCAGCGTCTCTCCAGTGTGTGAACAGACGCAGTAGATATGGTGTTAATTGCTGAGAAAAGGTCCTATAATAATCATTCGTTAAGCCATCCGGGCCTGGGGCTTTATGAAGTTTAGTCTGTTTAATCGCCTGCTGAATTTCTGCAGCCGCGAAGGGGGCATTTAAATAATTTAATTGGTCAATGGTAATACATGGCAAGTTAACAGAATCTAAGTTTGCATCAATAGATGTTTGGTCAGGTTGAGGGGTGGAGGCATCATCTTTTAAATTATAGAGGGCAGTGTAATATTGAGCAAAGGCTTGTACTATGTCCCGTGGGTTCCTAAGGGCTCTACCTTGCTCATCCAATATGTGGTCAATTCGTGACATGACCTCCCGTTTACGAACTCTGCGAGCTAGAAGTGCTCCCGCCCTGTCCCCGGTAGCATATAAGTTAGTTTTAAGTTTCCTCATATTGTATGCATATTTGTATAGGAAATTTTCCCTTAATTTAAATCTAATTTGGGAGATCTCCTCAGAGACGGAGGGCGCATGTGCAACCTTATTAATAGCATCTAAATAATGTAAACGGGAGAGCAGAGCCTCTCTACTGGCTTCTCTTTTCTTTTTTAAATATGAAGCTTGTTGTAGGAGAACCCCCCTAACCACCACTTTGTGAGCAGACCAAAGGGTCTCATCAGAGACCTCCCCATTATCGTTTATTTGAAAGTAGCCTTCCAGCTCCGAGGAAACCCTATCAACCACCTCTCCCCTCAGCAGCAATGAGTCATGAAGATGCCACCTGAACGCAGGGTCAGCCTGGTGGGCAAGAGCAAGGGTCAGAGAGACAGGAGCGTGGTCAGACCAGGCGATTAGGCCAATAGTTACATTTAGACATCTGCTTAGGGTCACACTATCTATAAAGAAATAGTCGATACGGGAGTATGTGGAGTGCCTAGGAGAATAAAAAGTATAATCTCTTTCCAATGCGTGTGAGTATCTCCAAAAATCATGCAGGTGAAATTCATGGGATAGGAGGTTCAAACCCCTCCTAGTTCTCTTCCTTCCTGAAGAGCAGTCAAGGTCCGCATTCATGGGGAGATTGAAATCACCACATATGATATTGCTACCCTTCGCTTTTAAAGAGATATCATTAAAGGTAGTTCTCAAAAATTTGTGTTGGCCTTCATTGGGAGCATATACATTTGTCAATGTGTGCACCTCTCCATTTAGCAGGCAAGTGACTGTCAAGCATCTACCTACAGAGTCAGCATATTGTAATAACAATTGAAATGCTATTGTACGTTTCACCATAATGCACACACCAGCCTTTTTGGTCTGACCATTAGCAAAAAACATGTGGGGGAAGTGAGGGTGTCGAAGCCTGAAATTATCAGCTGTGTAGATGTGTTTCTTGAAGGCAGACAACATCCGCCCGTGACCTCCCTACCTCCCTCCACATCATAGAGCGTTTTTCAGGGGAATTTAGGCCCCTAAGATTCGAGGATAAGATTTGTATACTCATAATACTGATATGAGAAGTTCACAGTGCTGCCGGCAGAATGGAACTGCACACTTAATATAGTCACATATAGCATGTTAGAACCAACACGTCTACAAATACACTGAGAGTCCATTGTAGCACATAGATGCCTGGGTATTTGGGAGCAGATATACTTACAGACGGGCCAGAGTATTGACCCGAAAGGATGCCAAAAAGAAAATAAAAAAGAGAACAGACAAAAAAGAAAGGAAAAGTAAAAAAGAAAAAGATAAGAAACCAAAACATAGTCAAATATACGAGAGCCACTCGTATAAACATCCAGAACAGTTCGGACGATCCGCAGATCAAGGATCTACGAGGGGGGTGGAAGTGAAAAGTTCACAAACCAAGGCCCTCTAGGAAGCGTAGCAGGAGAGTCCAGTTATCCAGACTCATACCATGCAGTACAGTCAAGCCATAGACCACTCCGAAGCCACCTTCCGACCCGTGTCAGTTTGTCTCGGTGAAAAAAGGATCTTCCAGCTCGTGAGCTTCTCCGCTTGCTTAGGAGAGGAACAGACGACTGTACTTCTATCATAATTGATGAAGAGCCTCACAGGATTGAAACCCCACCGATATTTCACGGAGACCTCCCTCAAGGCTCTGCAGACGTGGGCATATTCCCGCCTCTTAGACAGCATAGCAGCCGACAGATCTGGGAAAACTTGCAGTGCCTGAAACTCAGAAGGAAGCTCAGGAGGATTTCTTATTTGTCTCAGAAAGGTCTCTTTAGTAGTATACAGGTGTATCCTTGCAAGAGTGTCCCTGGGGAGAGACGAATCTAAGTGCTTGGGTTTGGGCATCCTGTGGACCCTGTCAACTAACAGGTCCCTTGGGGAGAGCAATGGCAGGACAGCTTGCATATAGTTTTGGACGAAGGAGGCCAGATCTTTATCTCCTATAGTCTCTGGGATGCCTCTTATATGAAGATTATTTCTTCTAGATCTGTCCTCCAGATCATGTATTTTATCAAATGCCCTTGCCAATCTACCTTTCATGGCTTGATTCTCATCCACAAGAGCATTGATAACAGAAACATACTCAGACATCTTGTTTTCTAAGTGGTCTGTACGTGCTCCTAAAGAGTTAACTTCTCCTCTTATCTCCTTTAACATGTCATGCAAGTCCTCCCTTAAAGAAGTGTGTATAGATGCCAGGAAATCCCTCATGTCCCCCCTAGTCATAGGTGCAGAGTTACTGTGATGTGTATCTGCTGAGGTCTCACCTCTCTCTGAGCCCTGGGAGCCGTGGGAGAAACGAGATGATCCTAAGGGAGGCGAAGCTGCTGCCATTTTCCCTGCTGCATGTGCAGTCTGAGTCCTCAGAAAGAAGTCAGGCAGGCGCGGAGGAGAAGCCTTTCTCTGTGTTCTACCATGAGTCATCATGTGCCCGGGGGTGTTAGGAAGCCGGCGGTGCACTGCACGGCGGTTGAGGAAGCCTCTGAATGCCGATATGAGCCGATGTAAGTCTGGAGTCACTGGAGCTCTGGAATCACACTCCCTCCATCTTCAGCGGGCAGACCCCGCCCCCAGGGACAAGGTTCTTGATGGCGGTGGGGGAAGGGCATTAGGGGGATGCAGGGTCAAGCTCAGGTTTGAGCAGGAGGTGACCATCCCTAATTCCCTATCAGTAGGGCCTTCCTCTCCCCATTTCCATCCCACTGTGTGCTGTGCCGTCCACTGACCGACCCCCTGTTGGGTCATGACATTATCACCAACCCATATTTTTTTTCCGGTGAACCTATGGCTCAAGCAGAGGCTTTGGCTCGCCTGATCTAGGCTCTCACGGATGAGTTAAGGGAGCTGTGGTCTCAGATGGTGCAGCAGCTCAGGCAGGTGTTTGAGTTCATGGTCTTTGCCCATGTCTTGGCATAACCAGAACCCAAGATATCTCTCCCTGACAGGTTCTCTGGAGGGAGAGTTAAATTTTTGTTTTTTAAGGAGTCCTGTAAGCTATATTTCAGGCTCCATCCTCATTTTTCAGGGAGTGAGGAACAGCGTGTGAGGATTTCTCTAGGGTTATCCCCAATCCTGAGCCTTCTCCCTGCTGATCAATTCACCATTTTTGGTGGAACGACCCTGCTCCTAGGAGACATTTTTGTCAGGGTCTGTCAGTTAGGCTTCAGGATACTCTGGTGCAGTATGCTACTACTGGATCTTTGGAGGCAGCCATAGCCCTTGCTATACGGGTGGATAGATGCCTCTGGGAGAGACATACATCAAATCTATCCCTCTTGTCCTTTCCAGGAAGGAGGACACACTGGTGCAGATGGACAAACCCATACAGGTGGGAGGAGTCTCCTCTCAAACTAGGTTGCCTGCGGTCAGCCGTGAGATGGGGTCATGTTTCTACTGTGGTCAGACTGATCATTTCATCAATGTCTGCCCAGCCTGTGCCAAAGTAGGTACACCATCTCAAAAGCCACGTCACCCTGGTCGTGTGGAGGGAGACGACCAGGGTGTGTATATTTCCTCCATCTTTTCGTCTCAGTGTACCATTCCAGCTGAAGTGGTGGTTGGCGGGGTTACTGAGACTATACCAGTGCTTGTGGATAGTGGAGCTGGAGTCAATTTGGTGGATGCTCGCTTTGTTCAGATCCATGGTCTGATTGGTAGGATGCTGGCGAGACCTATTAGTGCTCAGGCAATTGATTCTATCCCTCTCAGCCAGGGGAGTATGACCCAAGATGTAGATAATATTGACCTGCGTATAGGGACTCTTAATGAGGAGTCCCTGTCGTGCAAAGTATTCAGACCCCTTTAAATGTTTCACTCTTTGTTTCATTGCATCTATTTAGTTAATTAAAAAAAGTTCATTTTTTTCTCATTAATGTACACTTTGCACCCCATCTTGACTGAAAAAAACAGAAATGTAGAAATTTTTGCAAATTTATTAAAAAAGAAAAACTGAAATACCACATGGTCATAAGTATTGAGACCCTTTGCTCAGTATTGAATAGAAGCACGCTTTTGAGCTAGTACAGCCATGAGTCTTCTTGGGAATGACGCAGCAAGTTTTTCACACCTGGATTTGGGGATCCGCTGCCATTCTTCCTTGCAGATCCTCTCCAGTTCCATCAGGTTGGATGGTGAACATTGGTAGACAGCCATTTTCACGTCTCTCCAGAGATGCTCAATTGGGTTTAGGTCAGGCCTCTGGCAGGGCCAGTCAGGAATGGTCACAGAGTTGATCTAAAGCCACTCCTTTGTTATTTTAGAAAAAACACAAAAATTGAGCTTGGTTTGAGTTGGTACACATGCAGCATATAAATGCATGTTCACATGGCCAAAAAGCATACAAAAACCTACAAAAGACAAAATGAAAAAACCCTGCTATAATTAAATAAGTAAAAAGCAAAAGTGCATTTAAATCATACAGAGTTCTTAGTAATACTTTATTTGATCAAACATAGCATAAAAGCCGTCCCACCATCGACAAGGAGACTCTGTGGTCGGGGTGGTCCTACACTGTCTAGTATTAATAACCTTATCATGTGTCAAAGTTGACGTCGGTGTGAATAAGGGCAGACAAGGACCGGGTCCCAACCACTAGGACACCAGTCAGGGGAAGCCTTTAAATACAATTTCCAGCTCAGGAGAGGGAGGCCACACCCCTGCTTGCACAGAATGCAAAAATACAAAGAAAAAACACAAAAATTGAGCTTGGTTTGAGTTGGTACACATGCAGCATATAAATGCATGTTCACATGGCCAAAAAGCATACAAAAACCTACAAAAGACAAAATGAAAAAAGCCCTGCTATAATTAAATTAGTAAAAAGCAAAAGTGCATTTAAATCATACAGAGTTCTTAGTAATACTGTATTTGATCAAACATAGCATAAAAGCCGTCCCACCATCGACAAGGTGACTCTGTGGTCGGGGCGGTCCTACACTGTCTAGTATTAATAACCTTATCATGTGTCAAAGTTGACGTCTGTGTGAATAAGGGCAGAAAAGGACCGGGTCCCAACTACTAGGACACCAGTCAGGGGAAGCTTTTAAATACAATTTCCAGCTCAGGAGAGGAAGGCCACACCCCAGCTTGCACAGAATGCAAAAATACAAAGAAGTAAAAAGCAAAAGTGCATTTAAATCATACAGAGTTCTTAGTAATACTGTATTTGATCAAACATAGCATAAAAGCCGTCCCACGGGGAGTGCAGGGTCAAGCTCAGGTTTGAGCAGGAGGTGACCATCCCTAATTCCCTATCAGTAGGCCCTTCCTCTCCCCATTTTCATCCCGTTGAATGTTGTGCCATCCGCTGGCTGACCCCCTGTTGGGTCATGACATATCGTAACATTTAGCTAATTAAGCTATTTGTCATAAAAAAAATGTGCTTGTGAAATAGCCCTTAGAATAAAAAAGGTCCACTAAAATAATGGATTAAATATTCTGTATATGTGAATATTAGACTTTTGAATTGGGACTAACAAAGCTACTTTATTTGTCATCATTGAACTCTTTATGAGGAGACATTTACTGAGATATATGGCATTCTGAAATAAAATGAATGCATTAACAATTTACATTAAGTCAACTCAGGAAGACAGTAGCCTAGAAAGCTTAGTGGGAAAAATGTGACATGGCATTAAGAGGTTGTTGGTGCTAAGTCTTGTTTAATAGTTCTGGTTGTATATTTTATTAGTATGAACTAGCAGCCGAGTGACAATCTTATGATTCTTATCCTTATGTCAGATGGCAGTCATATACAGTGGGGAAAAAAAGTATTTAGTCAGTCAGCAATAGTGCAAGTTCCACCACTTAAAAAGATGAGAGGCGTCTGTAATTTACATCATAGGTAGACCTCAACTATGGGAGACAAACTGGGAAAAAAAAATCCAGAAAATCACATTGTCTGTTTTTTTTTCATTTTATTTGCATATTATGGTGGAAAATAAGTATTTGGTCAGAAACAAAATTTCATCTCAATACTTTGTGATATATCCTTTGTTGGCAATGACAGAGGTCAAACATTTTCTGTAAGTCTTCACAAGGTTGCCACACACTGTTGTTGGTATGTTGGCCCATTCCTCCATGCAGATCTCCTCTAGAGCAGTGATGTTTTTGGCTTTTCGCTTGGCAACACGGACTTTCAACTCCCTCCAAAGGTTTTCTATAGGGTTGAGATCTGGAGACTGGCTAGGCCACTCCAGGACCTTGAAATGCTTCTTACGAAGCCACTCCTTCGTTGCCCTGGCGGTGTGCTTTGGATCATTGTCATGTTGAAAGACCCAGCCACGTTTCATCTTCAATGCCCTTGCTGATGGAAGGAGGTTTGCATTCAAAATCTCACGATACATGGCCCC